>NW_022265983.1:95000-150286 GCF_002021735.2 Oncorhynchus kisutch | reverse complement strand
CTTAAGTGCCACAATTGGCATCATGTTATTTAATTCTGCTTTTGAATGAAATGAAGTGTTATCTGGCGGGGCGATCTGCCTCATTAGCATAATCATTAATATGGGGCTGGTGACGGAGAAAGAAAGAGAGAGAGAGCGCGAGAGAGAGGAAGCTTGAGGCAGGCAGGGGGTCGCTCCCATTTTGGTCCCAGCTCCTCCATGAATGACGATGCCTAGGCTATACTGCCTGCTAACTACTCTATTCACCACAGAACATGGAAGCTGCTCGCTGCCACTCTCTCCGGAGCACTACAACAGACCGCCAGCTCTAGCCGGCCACTCAACCATATGGAGGTCCACGGATTTAAATTATTTAGCCTAATCGCTTCATTACTTTTTATATCTGCCTAGCCGCTAATCTCTTTAATTTGGCCACTTGTTTTTTTCCCTTCATCGGTATCCATAGCCTATGTCTCTGAGGGCCTTCATTCATTCTTCTCTAAAACCCTAACAGAGATAACTTTCGAAAATATAGGCCTATTTTGTTAAGTGAAATAAGAAAAGCTGTGTCTCTATTCAGGCTACAAAATGAAGCATGCTATTAATGGCCTAAAATCCACCGCATAAAAGATAGGGCTATAGATTTGCATAATTCTAATCATTATTACTGTTATCATTATTTAACGGCAATACGGACCATTAGGGTCATGCCTGCGCGCGCACTACAATGTCCCTCGAGAGCGAGCAGCCAGTGGAGCACATAATGAAGGATGTGCTGATATCGCTACTGCTGCCCGCGACTCACAATAGGAAACATTCCCCTAATCTAGCCTACTGCCTTGTCCTAATCTAGCCTACTGCCAAGTAGCTTTCAAAATCAAACCGTAATTTCAGCAAGTGCCATGGAATCTCTCTGTCTTCGCGCTTTAAAGCACAAAGTGGTCACGAATAGGGCTATTCGCCTAAGCAATGTGCGCTCATGTCTGAGGAAAAATACTGACAAGACACCTAATGAACCGTAAACTAAAAACGGGAAATCCAAGGCAACTAAACCCACGGTCTCAGTCCCTCCGGTGAGATATCAAACTATGCGTTTGGCCTCTCCACAGTAGCTGCGTGGTAATATAAATGCACTGATGACGTTTCGTTTTGATTAAAAAATAGAAGACAGAGGTGGTGGAGAGGAGGAGGAAAATAAGAAAAGGGAAAGATGGCTAAATTAAAATGGACAAGAAGCAGGTCAAGTTTATGGCGATGCTTTCTCGGGCTAATCTCCCCCGGGTCGGTTCCCGGATCAAACCTTAATGGGCCAATAATGGATACATTATACAGAGAAATTTTCATTCCGATGGAATCTAAAACGGTCTTAATCGTATGCAAATAACAGCGCCTCGCGGAGAAGTGACCCAGAAGACACCACACTGAATATTCCCAGTAGAGAGAGAGAGAGAGAGAGAGAGGTGTGACATTACCTGATCAAGAGGCCCGGATGATCTTGTTATTTCCTCGTTGTCCGATTTTGATCCGCCCTCTCTGTCGTCGATCACCAAGTCGATGGGCATCTTTCCTTTCAGACAGCTGATGTACCGGTGACAGAAATTGTCACATAGTTCGTGTACCTATAGAACAACATCAAAGAGAATAGGAAAACACACCGAAAGAAAAGACATGAGCTACTGTATATCTGACACATGCCTGCAACTACAAAGCTACAAGCCACTTGGACAACCTGGTCCAAATGGGTTGAGGCGAGCACGTGGTGTTGCTGTGCGCTCCCACGTGACCAGCCGAATCCAGAAATATGGAGTAACTTTATTACAGAGAAAAATTGAGACTTCAACGAAAATTGACAATGACAAGAAGACTGGCGGGCTACAACCTAGTCAACACCCGTGTTAAACGTATCAGTGCCCCAGGTTGTGTCCATTAGGGAGGTGGTGGGGTGACCCGACTGATTGACATTTAAGGTAAACTGCTTCATTTCCTCCAGTGAACCAACCCGGTGCATGTCGCCTGGTCATGCCGAGGATGGTGCATGCTGTATGGGCTAAATGCATCGCTACACAATGCTGCTACAGCCGGCAACGACCCTTCTGTTATATAATGTTTTGAATTGTATTAAAATAGCCCAACACTCGGCCTACTGAAAGTTAATTAACAATCATTTCAACTGATCAATTGTTTGGACAGTGGGCTACCATTGGTAAAACATATCAATATACCACATCAAAAAATAGCTCACTAATGTCACGCCAATCTATGCTACAGCGGGCTGCTTTTCTCGGCCTTTAGCATTCTCCAATACCTACAGCGCACTTTAAATTATATAATTAATTCACCTTGTATGTAATCTACACTAAAATAAACTATTAGCTCTCAGAGAGATTTGGTCACAGAGATATCCGCTCCATGCAGTTGTAGCAGCTTGCGTTGTGATTAGGCTACAACGCGGAAGAGAAATAGGCCCCATGATTGATTTCGACACTAATTATAGCCGACTAGAAAAATACATTTATGCAAATGTCGCCCATAGCTATGAAGTGTGACAAGGCCAGGCAGCAACAGAGAGCTGGGATATTACCTTTTCCAACTCCAGAAGATGAAACCGTAAAACTTGAATGGCTTGAATCATCTGAAATATTGAAAGAACAATAAAAAAAGATTAGCTTGTAAAATGTCCTAATATGAAATAGGCATATGTTTCTGGGGAGGATATAAGAAACTACAATGGAGAAAATTATTCATGTTAAATTGGATTTTGAATTTTGATTTTATGTCGAGCTGATATTCAACATTATAAGCGTACGGCATTACAACATTGGCTAATCAATCAAACACAATAGAAGCTATCTCAGACATAAGCATTAGTTATCCTACATTACAAGTGAAAACTATTAACATAATAACTTTCCATCGAGGGAAATGTAGTCCAAATCCATTTGACAGCTTTCTAATGCGGCCCTCAAAAGATGGTCATCTACCGTGACAACCGAGGGCTATCATGAAATCAAACAATCCGGATTGAAGAACAACAACCTCCAGTGGTTGGAGAAACTTTTTGAACTAACAGCGTCTGGTGTTCAGAAACCGTGACATAATATGAAGGCAAGCCCTGATATGTTGGATACATCCACGTTGGCTCTTAGTCCTTAGCCCACTTCTTGAACAATCAAATCAATATTTGTCTTACCAGGTTATCCAGTTCTGGATTCGATGAAAATAACGGCTTTTCTGCTCGAATCTAAAACCACAAAATCGTGAACACTTCAACACTTATGGGCAACATCCGTGAGAAAATAATAATGTATTTAATATTAAAATAGTATTCCCAATATTGAACAATGTGTTAAACATAAACTACTGTTAATGGCATAACAAATACTTTCGGCTACTTCTAAACAATACACGTTTCAAAACGTTTCCAATGCTAAACTTTACAATAACATGTAATTACACTTAACAAAATACCCAGCTTAAAAACATGTGTTTATGCTCAGCCACACACATCGTATGCATAATGTAGCCTATGTTAATAACGCGTAACGTTTTTTCACCGACCTGTTTTGCAAACACTGCTATATCTTCATTGAAAGATTCCGATGAACAAACGTCTCCTCCCGCGACCCCAGGCTCTCTGGGCGTGCAAGTCGCTAATTCACATTTCTCAAAAATCAGTGCAAGCAGGGGGAACAGGGGGTGCCTGCATGGAATCAAACACAATAGCAAATGTCACCGCAGAGAACAAGGCCGGGGTCAACACTGGTTCTATAAGCTAGTCTCAACAACTAGGCATAGCTCTGGGAATTGGTGATATGTGTATGCTGTTTTATGTATGGCGTTTATAGCCTATTAGTGCAGAAAAATATTCAAACGATATAGTTTTTACTGACAGATAATTGTGTCAAATGATTTGAATAAAATGTACTTTTTTTGTGCACCACTGTATGTTCTCCTAAGCCTTCAGGTTAGATCTGCCTTTGTCTTTGAAAATATCCAACGTTTCATATGTGCAATTTGTTCCATTTTAGTCGCATTTGTAAATCGCGGATATGACCGTTCTGGATATGTTAGAGCCAATGTCTAGAATTTAAGAAAAATATGGCGCTCTCAAGTAAGCCTGAACTGAGTAAATAGTTAAATTATTTGTGACATGTTCAGTCACCGTACATACATCATGCTTTGGAATTTTAATTAACTCATCTAAATTAATGTAGGGTGTGCATAATTTTGGGTGTCTGTTTTATTACATAAAACTCCTCGAAATTGGCCATATAACATGACCATTGCACACCATTTAGTTATATTAATATGTAGTAATCAATTACAGGTCCTTGTAAAACTACAATAAACTAATTGGAATTTTAATTTCCAAAACATATAGCCTAAAATGTGCTCCTGCACATAGTAGCTATTGGTCTCAGGGTCACGGGTGCATAATATTTTGTGTCAGCAAATATCGTAGCCTATATTTTGAGTACATAAAGCGTACAACTTTGTGCCCAAGTTATAGAAGTCAACACAACTTTCGACAATAAATGATTCTTACAAAACAAGCATAATTCCCAGGTAACAATCCCACGTGTATTTGACTTTTCCCCAACCGCTCTTCACGGCCTAATAGTCTACACATTTTCAACTCCAACAAGAAAATCAACCAAAACATATGAAATCCCACACAAAGTTGCTCATATATAACCTCCGTAAGCTACAGTCACCTACCCATATATCTGGTCTTTATCTCTCTTCAGGGCGTCGTTGACGGACGAGCCCATACTAGGCGGCATGGCGTTGCTGTGGGCTGTGTGCGGGTACTGGTGTGAGTGTAGCTGGGGGCCGTGGTTGAGGTGGACGGCCTGCATGGAGCGGGCACCGTGCGGGTCGCCGTACATGGTGGTGGGGATACCCACCCCGTCCATCCCGTAGTGGGGCAAGTCTTCGTACTGTATACACAATAACAACACAGTTTCCTACTGAATGGACAGTTATAGGACTGTGGAGGTTTTACGCACTTTGCAGACAACAATATAACGTGTAAATAGTAACCTACCAATGAATGAATAAATAAAAAGCGAAGTCTACCGAGGTTGGCCTTAGTGACCTTGTTTATAAGCATATAATACCCCTAAAGCTCAACTGTAGCTCCAAGTGTATTTTAAATATTTACACCACCATATAAGAAATAGTAACAAAATAGGGATAATCGCGTTAAAACATTATTCAATCTGATCTTTAATTCCAAAGCTAGGCTACTAAATAGCAAAAACTGAAATATATATGAGCAGGATAAAACGGATGACAAGCATGCATGTTTCGTCTTTGTGTATTTGGAATTATTTGATAGTAGGCTTTCACAACATTTAGTCTCTTTAATTACAGCGTTTGCTAATTTTAGAGCATCATTAGAATTGTGTAACATTGGTTACTCTGTTATTACACGCCAAATACACCATCATTCATATATTTAACAAACGCAGTTAAATGTATGTTTCTGTTTCTCATAATGATGATCATTGAAGATGTCTAGTATAGATAGATGAACATTTAAACCGGAGTCATTTGTAGTTGTAAATTGTCTCCATATTTTCCATCCCCATACGCCCATACTAAATGTGTGCCTGCATATGTCTTTTCACGCAGACACACAACACGTATAACACGTTGACTAAAAGTTAAAACAACATTTATGTTGGGGCCTGTTTCTTTCACGAATTAATGAGTGATTTTAATGATGTATTGTGGACTCTGAACGTGACACGATATTATAAAGACTACCATTTAGACCCTGACACGTGGAGAGGTGCACAAATGACCCGCGTGGTACTGATGTAGTGTGTCTCTCCATCAAGCAAAAGGTATTTGAATAATAAGTGTGATCTCTCTTACATTTAATTTAAAAAAATTATACCATCTAGTCGAGTATTCCGGGGGTTTTAGGCTATGTATCAAATCATATGTCATCACATCATGACAAAAATGTGTTTTATTAGCATATGCAAAAATGTTTGTTTTTTTACCCAAATTACTCAATTAAACGTTATTAGGCCTACTTTGTAATAAACTACAATTGAGGATGCAACTCTAGATGATCATGAATTATAATCTCAGAAAACACTCAGAGATTCAAACCTCAAAGCCTTTACATGAATTTGATGAATTACACAAATGACTCAAATAATTTAAATTCGACTTTGGAAGTATAAAGTTTGGGTTTGTTTGGTCCCATTGCTCATTGTTTCTCTTCCAGTAACTGGTCTGTCAAGACTAATCTGGAAACAGCAGATAGGATGACACTTCTAATGTCCCTAGTCGGGGCGTTCGCGAAGCAAGCAAATATGTGCGTCCGTGCGTAATATTGTGCCAAAGATGCAAAACTGCAAAACATGGAATTCGGTCCAGCGGGGTCTTGAAGAAGAAAGTAAAGTTTCGCCGCGAGCGTCTGTCATTGGCCACGTTACCGTGTTCATGGCTTTGCATTTTCACACAGTGGAGTTACAGTGAAACTTTTCGGGATAGTCTTGCTACGTACCCGCTGCGCCATATCCCTCCTCTAGTCCCTCTCTTCTTCTCTCCTTTCGCTTCGGATATATCCCCTAAGAGGCCAGGGTGAAGAACAAATAAAAACGCAAATTCCAAATGCGAAATCTTTCAAGAATCCGTATTTCTTGCAAGAGAAATGCAACGATGAATTCAAGCCAGCCCTCTTCAGCTCAAGTTCAGTCCAAAGCAACCGCGAATAGGGCCTGAGCTATCCCCAGGGCAGTGGCATAGGGAGAGAAACCCCAGTCTTATTTTCCCAAAAAACAGTATGAAAATACCCCTCAAAACAAAACTAGCGAAGTCTCATGGCTTTTTGCCACCACGCCTGTCAATCAAACGCCGAGGCTTGTCAAAGTAGCCCGGAATGAATGATGATCCGCGCCGCGCTTCCACGGGTTAGCACACCTAATGTGAATAGTCAAATGCACACAAAACATTCAGCTCACTCGTTTTTCTTTTGATCACTCTCGGCTCCTGGGTTGATTTTTTAAAACGCAAAAGCCCTGTAAAGGAGATCAGGAGGAGGTGGGGTGATAATTCAGGCTTAGTCTTTCTTAAAGGAGCAGCCCTCGATCGATGCTGTGCTCAGTCGCCAACTCCTCGTTGGTTTGTGTACAATGGGTGCGAGTAGTTGGGAAACGCGACTGAGGAGTGGATATGGACCAGACTGCCGAAACCCGGAAGTAGTGGTGGCCATAACAGGTCGCGTTATACACAATGCGAATGGGCTACATCAAGTCGCGCGGAGAGGAGGGGGGTGTCGTGGGAGGACCTTCGAAAGCTCGAGTTGAGCAGTCAGTGGGTATTCCGAGCCCCTGTCTGTTTGTGTTCTAGGCTATAGGGAGAATATGCCTCAGCCCCTGGTGGTGTTGCTCTGGTCAAAGCCATGCATGCATAGCTTTAGCCTCGGCGTGTGGGATATCACCCTGACTCTTGGTCGTGTAGTCGACTTTACTGTAGTGTTTGTTTGACTCGTGTTTTTTTCTTCTTTCTATTTACAAATGTGGATTTTCCAACTAATCCCAAGATTAAGATTATCGTCTCAGGACTTTGATACCATTCCAGATTTTAATAATGTGAAAACTAGTAGGCTACTAGGTAGAAGAGAACCCAATGGGAACACAGTGGTTGGATCAACGTTACCAACGTGGAATAGACGTGCCCAGTAGGAAACGCCTTTCAGTATGCTATTGTAATTATATTTATATCCGTGACAAATCCATGTTTTTGAACGTAGTTAAATCTTAAATAAACCTATGGTAATGTCCTTCTAAAGGGCTCTTGGTTGCAACATACCCGGCCTTTCCTCTTTGACCATTTACGCAGTTTCCACCTTGAACACGTCTATGCACTTAATCATTCCTATGAATGTCTCATCTCTGTTATTGTAGAGATGTCTTTATCTATTTGGACTAGAACTGGGCGGGACTCCCTAAAAACATGTCATTTCGATACAGCTATGACTGTTCTTAGCAGGTTAGGAGAATGCATGCAGCAGGTTAGGAAGATTAACATAGCAGTTTAGGAGACTTAGGTTAAGGTTAGGAAAATGGTTAGTGTAAGGGTTAGCAAAAATACTCTCCTAACCTGCTATGAGAAGTCACTTGTATTGAAGTGGCATGTTTTTAGGGAATATCCCATAAGTCCCTTCTGCAAAACAGCAGATTCATGATTTCATATCACAATTTTACATTAGACTGTACATCGTCTTACAGTAAGTAGCCTATTTGATTTGGGAGAAATTGTTGAATTGCTTGATTAGAGATACATTTATATCTCTAATATATATATATAGACAAAGTGGTATATATATATATATATATCGTTAGGTTTGATGAAGTTAGTGTGCCCGATACTGTATAGGCCATTGACAACATTATGGTATTTTTTAGAAAATATATATATATTTGACTAACAATCTGTTTACTAAAGCATTTTGATGGTGCTGTATAATTGGTCTTTCTTTAAAACTGAAGCTGAAAAGTCACTCGATTAGAGTCTCTCTATCATGTCAGCTTCATGTTGCTGTCAGAGTGCTACAGAGTGGTACAGTTCTCCGTCGTGCCCTCCGTCACCCATTCCCCCTCTCTGCGCCGAATGGGCCGTTCCGAGTCGCTGCACGCTCACCGAGTCCGCCAGGGGTGTCCAATGGAAGCACGGCACAGTGATGCGAGTCCCCTATTGGATCTCGAGATTATCAATTATTTGGTGATTGATCGATTTCAGGCCACATTGGTGGGGAGCTGCAAAACAAAACGTTGCTCGCAAATTAAAAACATGTCTTTTGTTATAAGTCTATATATACATTTCACAAAATGTTTGAATATTTCGCAAACCCTAGCTCGTTCTCATTTGTCTTTTAGGCTTCTCGCTCTTCGCTCTCTCTCTTTCTCTCTCTCAACAACACAATAACACACACATGTTCTATTTTCCAACTCTTTCCTACTTGTCCTTACTTTCTAAAACTTTTCCGAGATAGCCTATATACAATATCTATGAATTTTAAACCGATACAATAACTCATTATACGTTTTATTGGGTTGATTTTACCCCAGATTAAAAACTTTAACTTTGTTAAATATTTTCTATAATCGGATTACCGTGTTATTTGGTCAATAAAGGACATTTTATTCCTCACAATGACCCCTTTGTCACCGTGTGCACATAGGACTATGTAGCTTACTGTTGGGTGTAAAAGGGCGCTTTGTAATATTTATTTACAAATCGATTCATGGAAAAGCCATAGATCTATTATATTAGGCGACACAACTCTGATATCAATGAAAATCGTTGACAAATTATACATTCAATTGTATGTATTTCTTTATCATTTTCAATACAATATATGCTTATATTGCTTGAACTAGGTGGATGTATACATGTTAGTCTACATTACTGATAAGAAGCTATTCAAACGAGTTACTACACTTGTTTCAACACAAATGCCAGAAGAGAGTGGGCTACAGGCTATATGATTATGTTCCGCCTGGGCAGCTATATGTGCATACACATACACATGTTACATTTCTCTCTCTCGCGCGCGCTTTCTCTCTCTCTCGCTCTCTCGCTATTACCTGTACGTATAGACAACTTATTTCACACAAATGCCAGGAGAGAATGGCCTTTCATACGGCTCCGCTATGTCTTCTGATTATGCTAAGCCATCCCGTCGCTGTTCATAACGTGTTACTCCAAACGCCCTGATGACAAGGTGTTTGAAGTTAGCCTGCAGATTCATCTGTCATCGATCATAATGTCCCGCTGCCAGCCGCACTGTCATATCAGATAATACAGAGTTCACACATTCAGACGCGACTCCCGTGGTACCACCACCACCAGTCCCGAGCCGTGGGATCCAAATTTACAGTCACGAAATTACTATTAAAGCCCCGTGCACCGACCGACGGATGAGTGAGACATGTACGGGGCTTGGGGCAGACACTGTAACGGGCTCGGTGAGACTGGGAAAGCTATATGAAGGCGGCGAGGACACACGGGTTCATGGAATTCCCGGGGAATCGTGGGTTACGCACAAGGATGGAAGCAAAACATTTAGGATAAATTATCTACGCATATCGATTAGACCTCGTTGTGTTCCTTTTACTTTCAGTAGTTCAATGGTGAGTAGTTATCTCTCCTAAATGATGTTGTTCTACATTAACTAGCCTAATACAGCCGATATGGTGGAAACGTGAGTGAAAATATCCTCACATATTATTAGGCACTAAAAAATGATTTATTTACGTTAAGAAATATTAGATTTATTGAGATATACATTTCGTTTTACAATGCGTGACTGGATACCACATGACATTTAGCCCTCGTATTTTCAGAATTGTGTGTCTATCTCCATCCAACTAAATTGGTCGTCTTCGTAAATAGCTCGAGCCTGGTCTAAATTGACATGGAAAGGTGAATTACATCAACGTCTAGGCTACTAACTGCTGTCACAGAACCAGAGTGGCATTATAAAGTAATTAAGTTGCTTCAATTACCGTCTATAAAAGGACGTTAGACCACAACAGGGGCAAGCAGCAATACTTTCACTCTTGCTCTTTAGGTTTCTCATTGACGAGAGTCAGCTCATTCTAGAGAGAGCAAATATCATAATTTCATCGTTAATCTGCTTCCGGAGGACGGATAATGTCATGAGTCCATGTAATCAAATCAAAAGGTATTTCTTTCCTGACAGTCAAATCTGAGTTGACCGCCACATTCGACTGACATAACAATTCGAGACATTGTTTGAGAGTAACGCACGGGATGGTCAATGTGTAGACCTGCAGTCTAACTTAGGGAGAAGGGGAGAAAAGTCCAGTTAATTAACGATTAAACAATGTCATACTGGAACATTGTCATTGGGGGAAAGTCATATAGGCCGGTGTTTTAATATTAGAATAAAACAAGTTGTTTTTAAAAATCATTATTTCATAACTTTATGCACAACTTTCTATATGGACTAATACCATTTAATAGGCTTACATTAATTACATTAATGAACAATAATGAATGGTATTTTCCCAGCCATGAGCATAGACTTCTGTATGATTCACGCCTCTCGAAGAAGTTTCACATATCAAGTCTACATTAGCAAAGAAAACCCCATCGACAATAATGTCCGTGTATTTGTCTTTCCTAATAATATTCCGTCACGTCTCTCTCTAAAAGCGCCTGGCACCGGGTGGTTCAGGAGTCAAACGGAGGTCAATCTTTATCAGCCCCGCAGCAATGCGCCCAAACGTGTTAGGATCCGTAGAGCTACAGCCACAGCAGAGGCCATCGCTGGATTCTGTCTTCCAGCAGCATGTTGTCCCAACGTTTGGCTGGAAAATATATCCGTTTAGATCAGGCTACTTGTTAGATACGTAGGTAAAACTTTTTAGCGTATTAAAATGAGTAACACTGGCATTGCGAATAGTGTCCATTTGCTCTCCTTACATCATATCCAAAGTATTGTCTACAATGTAGGCCTGATAATTATCTGTGAAATAGTGAAATGAATGAATCCAAAACAATATTAGGATATATAAATGAAATGGCCTGATGGTTTGAACTCTGGGTTAAGTGTGTGGTTACAGTAGCCTAGCCTATACACGTGTTAAAAATACAAAACGAGGTCTAATCGATATGCGTAGATAATTGATCCTAAATGTTTTGCTTCCATCCTTGTTCAGGACGCGTCTTTATTTAGAAATTAATGAAATCCTCTACATCAATAATTCCGATGATTTTTGCAGCAATATTATTATTTTGACTTTTAGGGGAAGTTTTGGAAACATTTACGGGGCGGCAAATAGCCTAAATGTTTAGAGAGTTTGGCCTGTAACCGAAAGGTTGCTAGATCGAATCCCCGACCTGACAAGGTAAAAATCTGTCGTTCTGCCCCTGGACAAGGCAGTTAACCCTCTGTTCCTAGGACGTCATTGTAAATAGGAATGTGTTCTTAATTAACTGACTTGCCTAGTTAAATAAAGGTTTAAAAAAATATATAATTTCAAAAATACAGTAAGCAACTTGGTATTGAAAACTATATTTGAGGTGTAGTGTCAAAGTAAATTATTATAGGCCTGTGATAAAAAGTTGAAATATTCCAATCGAGATCGCAATTTTATCCTCAATTATCATGAGCTGATCACACACAAACACACACCAAGAACTCAGGAACTGAAGAACTCAAGAACTCAAGAACCCAAGAACTCAGGAACTCCGGAACTCAGGAACTCCGGAACTCCGGAACTCAGGAACTCCGGAACTCCACACCATGAGAAATAAACATCAGTGACGCCCTTCAATACGTATAAAAATCAAAACGGACATATTCATGAACATCACATTTCCAAACCATTGTCTTTCCACTAGTCGAATGATAGTGTGAATTATCTGTAAGAATTACCTTTCGATTCAGGTACTTCTCATTTGCACAAGACAAAATGTTACTGTTTACTGTTGGATGCCATTCTCTTTGATACAAAACGTTAACGCTTAATCGTTTGCGCCTTCTACCGGCGTTAGGAGAAATTACATGTATTATAAACGGTAATGTGACAGAACTAAGGTTGAGCGAACAATAAAACTTCATCAACATTACAAACAGCTATTATCATTTTTAATTTTCAAAAGAAAAACGTTGAAATTGAGTAAAAAAAAAAAGTCCGTTGCCTGTTGGAATGGATTTCTATGTTGACTTATTTAAAAACGGACATGATCACAGTGGAACATTTAAAGCACAACTAGTATTGCTTACTATCCCATTAACAAAATATAACAGGCATTTCTTAATTCACCTAACGTGGAGATAATATGATGACTATGGTCGTTTAAATTTTGGGGGATTTAGTGTGTGCTCCCTTGTTTGTCCTTTAAGCTTGATGACAATAAATATTTTCATGTAAATATTGTTTATGTTTTGTTTGCATGTGTGTGAATGAATGTCCCATTGACCATAGATAGGCCCGCAGTAAACAGCCCATCATTAAATGGTGAGAGAAAATACTATATAGATATATGACAAGACACTAAGAACACCTTCCTAATATTGGGTCATAATTGTTCAAACAGCCTCAGTCCCCGGAGAAGAAACAGGACTTATTATCAGTATATATGGAGAGGAAAAGACCCAGAAGTAACGTAGGCTGATAACCACAGGAACTGGGAGGCGGCATGAAACCAAGCAGATGTGGAAATTACAATAATTAAAATGGAATATGCTGTACATTATTTGAAGCATAGGGATAAAGTAGCATGATTACGCACACACACACACACGCACGCACGCACGCGCGCACGCCGCACACACACGCACACACACACACACACACACACACACACACACACACACACACACACACACACACACACACACACACACACACACACAACACACACACACACACACACACACACACACACACACACACACACCACAGGGTGTAATAATAGATCCACTGTTCTCTGAATACTACCACTCAATTTTCACATTGTGGCAGCGGTTACAGGTCATTGGCTGTAGTGCTGCTAACATGGAGTACATCCCAAATGGCACCCTGTTTCCTATATAGTGCACTACTTTAGACCAGGGCTCTGTTTCCTATATAGTGCACAAATTTCACACAGGGGGCTCTGCAATTTGGGATGCAAACACTTGAGGATACAGTCCTGTTAAACCGGCAGGTAGCCTAGTGGTTAGAGTGTTTTTGTCAGTAACCGTAAAGGTTGCTGGATCGAATCCCTGAGCTGACAAGGAAAAAAGCTCTCCTTCTGCCCCTGAACAAGGCAGTTAACCCACTGTTCCCCTGAACAAGGCAGTTAACCCACTGTTCCCCTGAACAAGGCAGTTAACCCACTGTTCCCCTGAACAAGGCAGTTAACCCACTGTTCCCCTGAACAAGGCAGTTAACCCACTGTTCCCCTGAACAAGGCAGTTAACCCACTGTTCCCCTGAACAAGACAGTTAACCCACTGTTCCCCTGAACAAGGCAGTTAACCCACTGTTCCCCTGAACAAGGCAGTTAACCCACTGTTCCCCTGAACAAGGTAGTTAACCCACTGTTCCCCTGAACAAGGCAGTTAACCCACTGTTCCCCTGAACAAGGCACTTAACCCACTGTTCCCCTTTAGGCCAACATTGTACAAATCATTTGTTCTTAACTGACTTGCCAAGTTAAATTTAAAAAAAATAAAAAACCCATGGATAGATACAGAACACATCACCATCACTCTAACCTCTCTCTCCCTCCCCCTCTTTTCTCTCTCTCTATCCCTACCCCTCCATCATCTACCTCTCATCTCCCTCTCTCTTTCCAACCCCCTCCGTCTCTCTTTCCCACCCACTCCTCCCTCAACATTTGTCATTTGAGCTATTATTTCAGGTGTGCTAATGGTGTCAGAGACACTCTGAAGGGGAGAGAAAAAGAGAGAGAGAGGAAAGGGGGATAGAGCGAGAAAGAGAGAGGGAGAGAAAGAGGGAGGGAAAGAGAGAAAGAGATGGAGAGAGAGAGAGAGAGAGAGGGAGGGAAAGAGAGAGAGAAAAAGAGACAGACAGAGAGAGAGAGAGAGAGACTTTAACCACTTACATAGTTACAACACTGTATATATACATAATATGACATTTGTAATGTCTTTATTATTTTGGAAATTCTGTGAGTGTAATGATTACTGTTAATTTGTATTGTTAATTAATTTCACTTTTGTATATTATCTACTTCACTTGCTTTGGCAATGTTAACATATGTTTCCCATGCCAATAAAGCCCCTTGAATTGAACTGAGAGAGAGAGATAGAAAGAGAGAGTGACCTCTCCTCTGGATGAGTGTGATATGACGTGGATGTCGATTAAGGCAGCCCCCTGCACCTCTCTGATTCAGAGGGGTTGGGTTAAATGCAGAAGACACATTTCAGTTGAATACATTCAGTTGTACAACTGACTAGGTATCCACCTTTCCCTTTCATCTGGAGAGTCAACCAGGCAGCCTGCCTTGTTCCTTCAGAGCGACCAGGACAGGGCCTTAGAGTGAGACGGTAGCCTGCCTTGTTCCTTCAGAGCGACCAGGACAGGTCCTTAGAGTGAGACGGCAGCCTGCCTTGTTCCTTCAGAGCGACCAGGACAGGTCCTTAGAGTGAGACGGCAGCCTGCCTTGTTCCTTCAGAGCGACCAGGACAGGTCCTTAGAGTGAGAAGGCAGCCTGCCTTGTTCCTTCAGAGCGACCAGGACAGGTCCTTAGACTGAGAAGGTAGCCTGCCTTGTTCCTTCAGAGTGACCAGGACAGGTCCTTAGAGTGAGACGGTAGCCTGCCTTGTTCCTTCAGAGCGACCAGGACAGGTCCTTAGAGTGAGACGGTAGCCTGCCTTGTTCCTTCAGAGCGACCAGGACAGGTCCTTAGAGTGAGATGGCAGCCTGCCTTGTTCCTCCAGAGCGACCAGGACAGGTCCTTAGAGTGAGACGGCAGCCTGCCTTGTTCCTTCAGAGTGACCAGGACAGGTCCTTAGACTGAGATGGCAGCCTGCCTTGTTCCTTCAGAGCGACCAGGACAGGTCCTTAGAGTGAGACGGTAGCCTGCCTTGTTCCTTCAGAGCGACCAGGACAGGGCCTTAGACTGAGACGGCAGCCTGCCTTGTTCCTCCAGAGCGACCAGGACAGGTCCTTAGACTGAGACGGCAGCCTGCCTTGTTCCTTCAGAGCGACCAGGACAGGGCCTTAGAGTGAGACGGCAGCCTGCCTTGTTCCTTCAGAGTGACCAGGACAGGGCCTTAGAGTGAGACGGCAGCCAGCCTTGTTCCTTCAGCTCAACCAGGACAGGTCCTTAGAGTGAGAAGCAAAGGGCTAGTGCCTCAGAGGGGGAGTAGGGGGTGAGTGAGCTGCTTCATGTGTCAGCCAATCACAGGGTGAGGCAGAAAGAGTCTCACACCTCCCAGAGAGACTGTGAATTGATCAGCACCTCTGAGAGAGCGAGAGAAAGTGAGAAAGAGAGAGAGAGTGGAGGAAGAAAAGAGGGGACAAGAAGGGTGGGGGGCAGAGCGTATAAGGTAGATGAGTGGGAGTAGTGTGCTGACTAGAGAGGGAGAAAGGGAGAGACGGAGAGAGAGAGAGAGAGAGGAAGGGAGAGAGAGAGAGAGAGGGAGAGGGAGAGAGGAAGGGAGAGAGAGAGAGAGAGGAAGGGAGAGAGAGAGAGAGAGAGAGAGAGAGAGAGAGAGGAAGGGAGAGAGAGAGAGAGAGAGAGGAAGGGAGAGAGAGAGAGAGGAAGGGAGAGAGAGAGAGAGAGAGAGAGAGAGAGAGAGAGGGAGAGGGAGAGAGGAAGGGAGAGAGGGAGAGAGAGAGAGAGAGGGAAGGTGGGAGAGAGAGAGAGAGAAAGAGAGGGAGGGAGAGAGAGAGAGGGAGAGAGAGAGAAAGAGAGAGAGAGGGAAGGTGGGAGAGAGAGAGAGATGAGGGAGAGAGAGAGAGAGAGAGAGAGGGAGAGAGAGAGAGAGGGGGAAGGTGGGAGAGAGAGAGGGGGAAGGTGGGAGAGAGAGAGAGAGAGAGAGAGAGAGCGAGAGAGAGAGAGAGAGAGAGGGAGGGAGGGAGGGAGGGAGAGAGAGAGAGGGGAAGGTGGGAGAGAGAGAGTGGGAAGGTGGGAGAGAGAGAGAGAGAGAGAGAGAGAGAGAGGGAGGGAGGGAGGGAGGGAGGGAGGGAGGGAGGGAGGGAGGGAGGGAGGGAGGGAGGGAGGGAGGGAGGGAGGGGGAGAGAGAGAGAGAGAGAGAGAGAGAGGGGGAAGGTGGGAGAGAGAGTGGGAAGGTGGGAGAAAGAGAGGGGGAAGGTGGGAGAGAGAGTGGGAAGGTGGGAGAGAGAGAGAGAGAGAGGGAGGGAGAGAGAGAGAGAGAGAGAGAGAGGGAGGGAGAGAGAGAGGGGGGAAGGTGGGAGAGAGAGAGAGAGAGAGAGCTGCAGAGGAGGTGTGAAAATTCATTCTTGTCTGAGAGGGCATCAGGAGGATAGTTGAGAATAGCCTGAGACCACGGTACAGTCCAGTAGTAATGACCCCCTAACACACAGCACTGAGGAATCTATATGAAACAGGACATGGTACAGTCCAGTAGTGATGACCCCCTAACACACAGCACTGAGGAATCTATATGAAACAGGACATGGTACAGTCCAGTATTAATGACCCCCCTAACACACAGCACTGAGGAATCTATATCAAACAGGACATGGTACAGTCCAGTAGTAATGACCCCCTAACACACAGCACTGAGGAATCTATATGAAACAGGACATGGTACAGTCCAGTATTAATGACCCCCTTAACACACAGCACTGAGGAATCTATATGACTGACTCTAATGACTACCCTTCAGATTGGTGACCAGGATACCAGTGTGACTGACTCCAATGACTACCCTTCAGATTGGTGACCAGGACACCAGTGTGACTGACTCCAATAACTACCCTTCAGATTGGTTACCAGGACACCAGAGTGGCTGACTCCAACGACTACCATTCAGATTGGTGACCAGGATACCAGTGTGACTGACTAATGACTACCCTTCAGATTGGTGACCAGGACATCAGAGTGGCTGACTCCAATGACTACCCTTCAGATTGGTGACCAGGATACCAGAGTGGCTGACTCCAATGACTACCCTTCAGATTGGTGACCAGAATACCAGTGTGACTGACTCTAATGACGACCCTTCAGATTGGTGACCAGAATACCAGTGTGACTGACTCTAATGACTACCATTCAGATTGATGACCAGGATACCAGTGTGACTGACTCTAATGACTACCCTTCAGATTGGTGACCAGGATACCAGTGTGACTGCCTCTAATGTCGACCCTTCAGATTGCTGACCAGGACACCAGAGTGGCTGACTCCAATGACTACCCTTCAGATTGGTGACCAGGACACCAGAGTGGCTGACTCTAATGACTCCCCTTCAGACTGGTGACCAGGACACCAGAGTGGCTGACTCCAATGACTACCCTTCAGATTGGTGACCAGGATACCAGTGTGACTGACTCTAATGACGACCCTTCAGATTGGTGACCAGGATACCAGTGTGACTGACTCTAATGACTACCATTCAGATTGGTGACCAGGATACCAGTGTGACTGCCTCTAATGACGACCCTTCAGATTGGTGACCAGGACACCAGTGTGACTGACTCTAATGACTACCCTTCAGATTGGTGACCAGAATACCAGTGTAGCTGACTACCATTCAGATTGCTGGCATCAGTACCGACCAGACTTAATCTCTGGCTGACAGATGTACGTAACATAGGATGATATTATAGCATCTGTCAACAGACTGTTGGATGCAACGACTAACAAACAACTTTGTTCTGATGTACGGATTTTATGTCGCTGATAATTTGTATAAATCACGATTTCGCATCTTTCACATTTCTGAAGGAGAGGGGATGTTTGGCACATAGACTTGGCCATCACATGCAAAGAGAGGGGGGGGGGGGGGGTAGTGCAACCGTAGTTACAACACGTCTGCCCCCAGAATGAAATGAAGCATCTGACACAATGACGTGAGATTGTAGTTCTGGGTTTTCCCGAGGTCAACCAGAGCTTTATCTCCCAAACAGAGTGAGCAGGACCACGGTAAGTGTATCTACGCGACACGGTGTCTTACCAACGAACCTCATCAATCTACTGACAAAATGTCAATGAATAGAATTTCATAGCAGATAAACCCTTGTGATAACAGCAAATGACATTAATGGGTTTTGTTCTCTGCTGTTTTTAATGTGAGAGCTCTGGTGAGTAAGATAGTTACTCTGTGGAGTAAGATGGTTACTCTGGGGAGTAAGATGGTTACTCTGGGGAGTAAGATAGTTACTCTGGGGAGTAAGATGGTTACTCTGGGGAGTAAGATGGTTACTCTGGTGAGTAAGATAGTTACTCTGGTGAGTAAGATAGTTACTCTGGGGAGTAAGATGGTTACTCTGGGGAGTAAGATGGTTACTCTGGGGAGTAAGATAGTTACTCTGGGGAGTAAGATAGTTACTCTGGTGAGTAAGATGGTTACTCTGGTGAGTAAGATGGTTACTCTGGAGAGTAAGATGGTTACTCTGGGGAGTAAGATGGTTACTCTGGGGAGTAAGATGGTTACTCTGGTGAGTAAGATGGTTACTCTGGGGAGTAAGATGGTTACTCTGGGGAGGGGAGTAAGATGGTTACTCTGGTGAGTAAGATAGTTACTCTGGTGAGTAAGATAGTTACTCTGGTGAGTAAGATGGTTACTCTGGGGAGTAAGATGGTTACTCTGGGGAGTAAGATGGTTACTCTGGCGAGTAAGATGGTTACTCTGGCGAGTAAGATGGTTACTCTGGGGAGTAAGATGGTTACTCTGGTGAGTAAGATGGTTACTCTGGGGAGTAAGATGGTTACTCTGGTGAGTAAGATGGTTACTCTGGGGAGTAAGATGGTTACTCTGGCGAGTAAGATGGTTACTCTGGGGAGTAAGATGGTTACTCTGGGGAGTAAGATAGTTACTCTGGGGAGTAAGATAGTTACTCTGGGGAGTAAGATAGTTACTCTGGTGAGTAAGATGTCCTATGTATTTACTAAGGATAATGAACTTGAGGGGTAGATAGAGCATCTTCATGTAGTTATCTCTGCTGGTTCCTTTGTGTTGCGTCTGTGACCACGTGACTGTCTGAACATAAAGAACCCATATAAATACTTCAGTAAACATACATTTAATTGTTTGGTCTAAATGAGAAACACACGTGTTTAATTAAATAAAATCTAACATGCAAACTGTCAAAAAAGATCAAAGAGGTGTGAAGTCTTCTGCACGTTTTTCGCTTATCAACTGTTAATTATCACAACTGTCATCATCAAAGTATTGCCGCTGTAAATGATTTTACACACGGTTCAAATCCCCTGTTTTACCACCAGGGCCACGTTCAGCAGTTAAAAGTTGTCGAAAGTTTCAAATACAAAATGCAATGTATAGAGCCAACGTGATTTAATATTCTACACGGCAGAGGCTTCTGAAACATTCCAAAAACGTTGCATCCTGCTGAACACACCCCAGAACATGCACTTCCTCATTGACTGACTTTCCAAACACTCAATCCCATCAATTTCCTAACCCCAGAGGCGGAGCTTCTGCCACACCACTTTACATAGACTCACCTGTACCTAATCAGGGGGACAGCCTGAATTACATACCAGTTGATTCCAGTGTTTGTTCAGTTAACCCACTGTTCCTAGACCAGTTAACCCACTGTTCCTAGACCAGTTAACCCACTGTTCCTAGGCCAGTTAACCCACTGTTCCTAGACCAGTTAACCCACTGTTCCTAGACCAGTTAATCCACTGTTCCTAGACCAGTTAATCCACTGTTCCTAGACCAGTTAACCCACTGTTCCTAACCCACTGTTCCTAGACCAGTTAACCCACTATTCCTAACCCACTGTTCCTAGACCAGTTAACCCACTGTTCCTAGACCAGTTAACCCACTGTTCCTAGCTAGACCAGTTAACCCACTGTTCCTAGACCAGTTAACCCACTGTTCCTAGACCAGTTAACCCACTGTTCCTAGACCAGTTAACCCACTGTTCCTAGACCAGTTAACCCACTGTTCCTAGGCCGTCATTGAAAACAAGAATTTGTTCTGACTTGCCTATTTAAATAAAGCTTAAACATACATGTTTGACTAATTCCTGTATAACTATTGATATCGAGACCTTCCTTGTGATAACATAATGTGTGGGATTTTATTGTGAAAGGTTATTCTGACTCTTGGGAGAAGAGCATGGGTTTATGGGTAATGCTGAAGTCTTGAGTTTGGGACTCATGCTGTAGTTGTACAGTAACTCTGGTATTAAACACAGATTCACTGGAGATCATTGTTATGGACGGATCCACATGAATAGTCACTAGAAAACAGCTTAAACCAATGAAAATGCAGCTACTTTGCTGTTATTCTGGCTGCACTGTTTTACGTGACTGTAAGTTAGCCGTAGTTGGCTAGCTAGCTAGCAAGGGATAAGAACGTTAAAGTTAGCCGTAGTTGGCTAGCTAGCTAGCAAGGGATAAGAACGTTAAAGTTAGCCGTAGTTGGCTATCTAGCAAGCAAGGGATAAGAACGTTAAAGTTAGCCGTAGTTGGCTATCTAGCAAGCAAGGGATAAGAACGTTAAAGTTAGCCGTAGTTGGCTATCTAGCAAGCAAGGGATAAGAACGTTAAAGTTAGGCGTAGTTGGCTAGCTAGCTAGCAAGGGATAAGAACGTTAAAGTTAGCCGTAGTTGGCTAGCTAGCTAGCAAGGGATAAGAACGTTAAAGTTAGCCGTAGTTGGCTAGCTAGCTAGCAAGGGATAAGAACGTTAAAGTTAGCCGTAGTTGGCTAGCTAGCTAGCAAGGGATAAGAACGTTAAAGTTAGCCGTAGTTGGCTAGCTAGCTAGCAAGGGATAAGAATGTTAAAGTTAGCCGTAGTTGGCTAGCTAGCTAGCAAGGGATAAGAACGTTAAAGTTAGCCGTAGTTGGCTAGCTAGCTAGCAAGGGATAAGAACGTTGCCAGCCAGTAAGACAATGGAACATTCAGAACGTTGTTCATTCTAAATAGATACAGAGCAAAAAAAAAGACTAAACGACTGGGTCGCGTCTCTGGCAACCTAACCGATAGAACGAATGACCAGAGGCTTGGGTAGCAACTCTAGATTTGGGTTGGGACTTTATCTCGTGGAAGGATGAAATAGTATGAATACATTAATAAAAATCATGATTTTAATGAAAATATGTCAAGCATTATTTGAATATGTTGGTAACCCATTGTATAAATGTGATAATGCCCTGGAAGCCGGCTTCGAATGGCATTATCACATAATCGAGTCAGTGAAGTTGCAGTGTCCCTGGTTTACATTCTTATCATCGGCCTTACAGTGAGTTGTGTTCTTTTGTTTATTCCTATACCAACCATCCTAATATCCTGATCCTCAATCACCTGCAGTGTTACCCACTCACCCACCCACCCAAACCCAGTACCCACCCAAACCCAGTACACACCCACCCACCCACCCACCCAAACCCAGTACACACCCAAACCCAGTACACACCCACCCACCCACCCACCTAAACCCAGTACACACCCAAACCCAGTACCCACCCACCCACCCAACCCAGTACCCACCCAACCCAGTACACACCCAACCCAGTACACACCCAACCCAGTACCCACCCAACCCAGTACCCACCCACCCAACCCAGTACCCACCCAAACCCAGTACCCACCCAACCCAGTACACACCCAAACCCAGTACACACCCAAACCCAGTACCCACCCAAACCCAGTACACACTCAAACCCAGTACACACCCAACCCAGTACCCACCCACCCAACCCAGTACCCACCCAAACCCAGTACACACCCAAACCCAGTACCCACCCAAACCCAGTACCCACTCAAACCCAGTACACACCCAAACGCAAGTACCCACCCAAACCCAGTACCCACCCAAACCCAGTACCCACCCAAACCCAGGACCCACCCAAACCCAGTACCCACCCAAACCCAGTACCCACCCAAACCCAGTACCCACCCAAACCCAGGACCCACCCAAACCCAGTACCCACCCAAACCCAGTACCCACTCAAACCCAGTACACACCCAAACCCAGTACCCACCCAAACCCAGTACCCACCCAAACCCAGTACCCACCCAAACCCAGTACACAGCTGTTTTTCACACACTCTTTGACACTTCTAATTTTAGTTTTCTTTGTTCATTGTTTATCACCTGCATCAAATAACTGTCTGTCTGTCTGTCTGTCTGTCTGTCTGTCTGTCTGTCTGTCTGTCTGTCTGTCTGTCTGTCTGTCTGTCTCTGTCTGTCTCTGTCTGTCTCTGTCTGTCTCTGTCTGTATGTCTGTTATGTCTGTTATGTCTGTCTGTCTGTCTGTGTGTCTGTGTCTCTCTCAAATCAAAGGGTTTTATACATATGTTTTCATTGCCAAAGCAAGTGAAATAGACAATAAATAAACATTACAATCACAAAAGTTTCAAAGGAATAGAGACATTTCAAATGTCATATTACGGCTCTGTACGGTGTTTTAACGATGTGTTGAAGTACAAAAGGGAAACTAAATAAACATAAATATGGGTTGTATTTACAATGGTGTTTGTTCTTCACTGGCTGCCCTTTTCTCGTGGCAACAGGTCACACATATTGCTGCTGTCATAGGATACTGTGGCATTTCACCTAACAGATATGGGAGTTTATCAAAATGTGATTTGTTTCCCAATTCTCTCTTTCTCCCTCCCTCCCTCTCCCTGGAGTTTCTCTTCTTCCAGCTAACTGTAGAGGTGAACACTGAGAGCAGTTATATTATCCTTCATTCCTATGGGCAGTGCTTGAAGTAGACTGAAACAAGCGCTGAAACAAGTGGTCTCTACTAGAAGATTAAAGACAAGGAGCTATATGTGGTTCTGGTCTCTACTAGAAGATTAAAGACAAGGAGCTGCATGTGGTTCTGGTCTCTACTAGAAGATTAAATACAAGGAGCTGCATGTGGTTCTGGTCTCTACTAGAAGATTAAAGACAAGGAGCTATATGTGGCTCTCATCTGGTCTCTACTAGAAGATTAGAGACAAGGAGCTGCATGTGGTTCTGGTCTCTACTAGAAGATTAAAGACAAGGAGCTGCATGTGGTTCTGGTCTCTACTAGAAGATTAAAGACAAGGAGCTGCATGTGGTTCTGGTCTCTACTAGAAGATTAAAGACAAGGAGCTGCATGTGGTTCTGGTCTCTACTAGAAGATTAAAGACAAGGAGCTGCATGTGGTTCTGGTCTCTACTAGAAGATTAAATACAAGGAGCTGCATGTGGTTCTGGTCTCTACTAGAAGATTAAAGACAAGGAGCTGCATGTGGTTCTGGTCTCTACTAGAAGATTAAAGACAAGGAGCTGCATGTGGTTCTGGTCTCTACTAGAAGATTAAATACAAGGAGCTGCATGTGGTTCTGGTCTCTACTAGAAGATTAAAGACAAGGAGCTGCATGTGGTTCTGGTCTCTACTAGAAGATTAGAGACAAGGAGCTGCATGTGGTTCTGGTCTCTACTAGAAGATTAAAGACAAGGAGCTGCATGTGGTTCTGGTCTCTACTAGAAGATTAAAGACAAGGAGCTGCATGTGGTTCTGGTCTCTACTAGAAGATTAAGGACAAGCTGGCTGTTTACATTTTGGGTGATAGGAAAGGGTGGGGTGGTGTGTGTGTGTGTAACTGTGTGTGTATGTGTGTAACTTTGTGTGTGTGTGTGTGTGTGTGTGTGTGTGTGTGTGTGTGTGTGTGTGTGTGTGTGTGTGTGTGTGTGTGTGTGTGTGTGTGTGTGTGTGTCATTGCTATTTGAGAAAAAATTGGTTGAAGTGGATGCTCTGAAAATTATGTACCTAGTTTAGACTGTTTGAAGGGGGAGAGAGGCCTCTTTGCTGCCCAGCCTGAGAGGGGTCCTGCAGGGCGTTCCTTACAAGTGTTAGCTGCCTTGCTAATGCCTGTACATTTTCTCATTTACATTTAGTCACTTAGCAAATGCTCTTATTCAGAGCAACTTACAGTTGGCGCGTTCTTCTGTACTGTACTACTGTAGCTAGGTGAGAAAGCAACATATCATAGTAAGTAGGAACTTACAGTTGGCGTGTTCATCTGTACTGTACTACTGTAGCTAGGTGAGAAAGCCACGTATCAGAGTAAGTAGGAACTTACAGTTGGCGCGTTCATCTGTACTCTACTATTGTAGCTAGGTGAGAAAGCCACGTATCAGAGTAAGTAGGAACTTACAGTTGGCGCGTTCATCTGTACTCTACTATTGTAGCTAGGTGAGAAAGCGCGTATCAGAGTTAGTAGGAACTTGCCTTTCTAATCTCTAATGTCTACAGCCCGTTTATTGCCTACCTCCCTACTCTTCTACATTTGCTCACACTGTACATTTTTCTACTTTTCTTTTATTGTCTGTATGTTTGTTTATGTGTAACTCTGTGGGTTTATTTTTGTCCCACTGCTTTGCTTTATCTTGGCCTGGTGGCAGTTGTAAATTAGATCTTGTTCTCAACTGGCCTACCTGGTTAAAGTCTTGCCTTTGCTAAAGCCTGAGCAAGTCTTGTGTTAGCTTTCCTTGTGTTAGCTTTCCTTGTGTTAGCTTGTCCTCGCTAAAGCCTGAACAAGTCTTGTGTTAGCTTTCCTTGTGTTAGCTTTCCTTGTGTTAGCTTGCCCTTGTGTTAGCTTTCCTTGTGTTAGCTTTCCTTGTGTTAGCTTTCCTTGTGTTAGCTTGCCCTTGTGTTAGCTTTCCTTGTGTTAGCTTGCCCTTGTGTTAGCTTTCCTTGTGTTAGCTTGCCCTTGTGTTAGCTTTCCTTGTGTTAGCTTGCCCTTGTGTTAGCTTTCCTTGTGTTAGCTTTCCTTGTGTTAGCTTGCCCTTGTGTTAGCTTGCCCTTGTGTTAGCTTTCCTTGTGTTAGCTTTCCTTGTGTTAGCTTTGCTTGTGTTAGCTTGCCCTTGTGTTAGCTTTCCTTGTGTTAGCTTACCCTTGTTAAAGCCTGAACAAGTAGTGTGTTAGCTTGCCCTTACTAAAGCCTGAACATGTAGTGTGTTAGCTTGCCCTTACTAAAGCCTGAACATGTAGTGTGTTAGCTTGCCCTTACTAAAGCCTGAACATGTAGTGTGTTAGCTTGCCCTTACTAAAGCCTGAACATGTAGTGTGTTAGCTTGCCCTTACTAAAACCTGAACATGTAGTGTGTTAGCTTGCCCTTACTAAAGCCTGAACATGTAGTGTGTTACCTTGCCCTTACTAAAGCCTGAACATGTAGTGTGTTAGCTTGCCCTTACTAAAACCTGAACATGTAGTGTGTTAGCTTGCCCTTACTAAAGCCTGAACATGTAGTGTGTTAGCTTGCCCTTACTAAAGCCTGAAAGCCTTACTAAGTCCCCTCTCCTCTACAACATGTGTATGAAAGTTAGCCGGATTATGACCCAGCTATGTCAAAGTAACCCCACACTTAGCCACCGACTCAAAGCAGCGGCATACATGACTTGCCAAACAAGTGCCGCCTTCCCTCCCCTCTGCTAACAAGCACCCACACACACACACACACACACACACATGCACACACACTCCAAATTAAAATACCAAGGTTTATTGAGCAACACCGCCAATGGTTTTAGCTTCACACACACACACACACACCCACCCACACCCACACACACACACACACACACACACACACACACACACACACACACACACACACACACACACACACACACACACACACACACACACACACACACACACACACACACACACGCGCGCGCACACACACACACACACACACACACACACACACACACACACACACACACACACACACACACACACACACACACACACACACACACACACACACACACAACCCCCCCGACCAACATAATAGTCCTCCTCTCCCCTTAGTACACAGGCTGGCAGATCAATCTCTGTAAATCCCAGCCAATGCAGTTGTTGTGTAGTCGGGGATGACAGTAGTCCTCAAAGAGCAGCCACGATCCCTAGAAATTGAAACCATCCAACCTCAAAGTGTCCAGCCAGCAGGGATGACACTGCTCGGCAGGGAGCTATAGGAGGGGATGACACTGCTCAGCAGGGAACTATAGGAGGGGATGACACTGCTCGGCAGGGAGCTATAGGAGGGGATGACACTGCACAGGGAACTATAGGAGGGGATGACACTGCTCGGCAGGGAGATATAGGAGGGGATGACACTGCTCGGCAGGGAGATATAGGAGGGGACGACACTCCTCGGCAGGTTATATACAAGGGGCACAGTACTGAGTAATGATAACTTGTCTATATACAAGGGGTACAGTACTGAGTAATGATAACTTGGTTATATACAAGGGGTACCAGTACTGAGTAATGATAACTTGGTTATATACAAGGGGTACCAGTACTGAGTATTGATAACTTGGTTATATACAAGGGCTACCAGTACTGAGTAATGATAACTTGTCTATATACAAGGGGTACCAGTACTGAGTATTGATAACTTGGTTATATACAAGGGGTACAGTACTGAGTAATGATAACTTGGTTATATACAAGGGGTACCAGTACTGAGTAATGATAACTTGGTTATATACAAGGGGTACCAGTACTGAGTAATGATAACTTGGTTATATACAAGGGGTACAGTACTGAGTAATGATAACTTGGTTATATACAAGGGGTACCAGTACTGAGTAATGATAACTTGGTTATATACAAGGGGTACAGTACTGAGTAATGATAACTTGTCTATATACAAGGGGTACAGTACTGAGTAATGATAACTTGGTTATATACAAGGGGTACCAGTACTGAGTATTGATAACTTGGTTATATACAAGGGGTACAGTACTGAGTAATGTTAACTTGTCTATATACAAGGGGTACCAGTACTGAGTAATGATAACTTGGTTATATACAAGGGGTACAGTACTGAGTAATGATAACTTGGTTATATACAAGGGGTACCAGTACTGAGTAATGATAACTTGGTTATATACAAGGGGTACCAGTACTGAGTAATGATAACTTGGTTATATACAAGGGGTACAGTACTGAGTAATGATAACTTGTTTATATACAAGGGGTACCAGTACTGAGTAATGATAACTTGGCTATATACAAGGGGTACCAGTACTGAGTAATGATAACTTGGCTATATACAAGGGGTACCAGTACTGAGTAATTATAACTTGTCTATATACAGGGGGTAGCGGTAGCAAATCGATGTGCAGGGTTACGAGGTAATTGAGGTAAATATGTACGTATAACTGGGAATAAAGTGACCAATAATTAGCAGTAGCAGCAGTGTATGTGATGAGTCAAAGTGCCTAAAGGGTCCGTGCAGATCGTCCACTATTTAACTAAACACACTGAACAACAATATAAACGCAACATCTCACAATTCAAAAGATTTTTACAGATTTTTACAGTTTATATAAGGAAATCAATCATTTTAAATAAAGAAATTAGGTCCCAATGTATGGATTTCACATGACTGGGAATAGAGACATACATCTGTTGGTCAACGATGCTTTAAAAACAACAGGTAGTGGCGTGGGTCAGAAAAGCAGTCCGTATCTGGCCTGACCACCGTCTGCCTCAAGCAGTAACCGTCCCATAGAGCTGATCAGGCTGTGGCCACCATCTGCCTCAAGCAGCAACCGTCCCATAGAGCTGATCAGGCTGTGGCCACCATCTGCCTTAAGCAGCAACCGTCCCATAGAGCTGATCAGGCTGTGGCCACCATCTGCCTGAAGCAGCAACCATCCCATAGAGCTGATCAGGCTGTGGCCACCATCTGCCTGAAGCAGCAACCATCCCATAGAGCTGATCAGGCTGTGGCCACCATCTGCTTCAAGCAGCACCCGTCCCCTACACATAGAGCTGATCAGGCTGTGGCCACCATCTGCCTTAAGCAGCAACCATCCCCTACACATAGAGTTGATCAGGCTGTGGCCACCATCTGCCTTAAGCAGCAACCGTCCCCTACACATAGAGTTGATCAGGCTGTGGCCACCATCTGCCTCAAGCAGCAACCGTCCCCTACACATAGAGCTGATCAGGCTGTGGCCACCATCTGCCTCAAGCAGCAACCGTCCCCTACACATAGAGCTGATCAGGCTGTGGCCACCATCTGCCTTAAGCAGCAACCGTCCCCTACACATAGAGCTGATCAGGCTGTGGCCACCATCTGCCTCAAGCAGCAACCGTCCCATAGAGCTGATCAGGCTGTTGATTGTGGCCTGGGGAATGTTGTCCCACTCCTCTTCAACGGCTGTGCGAAGTTCCTGGATATTGGCGGGAACTGGAACAAGCTGTCGTACACGTCGATCCAGAGCATCCCAAACATGCTCAATGGGTGAAACGTCTGGTCTAGGAGAGGGGGTGACCTTGATAATTTGTTGTTAAAACGAGAGGCTGCCTGGATCTTTAACTTAAAGACCCTTGCTCCCTTCGGTCTCAACGTAGACTTTGATCTGAAGCCATTCTTGTGATCATTGTGACTTTGCCATTGTAATTGTTTGTAAACTTGTGTAGTCAAATGAATCTATGATCGTATGTTATCCATTTGTTTGTATGCTGTTCTTTGTATGACATTTTAATATTTGATTATTAACCAATGATATTAGGCCATTCTTGGCCATGATTACAGACACCTGTGTCTTTTGACACTATATAAAGGAGTCATCCCGCAGTGTTTGTGATTATACCCTGATGAAGACAGCTTGGCTGTCGAAACGTTGGTAATTAAATTATTGCATCTGAGCTCCTAGAGTGTGCGGATCTCTTTTATTTTGTTATGACTGCCTATACCATAACCCCACCGCCCCCATGGGGCACTCTGTTCACAACGCTGACATCAGCAAACCTCTTACCCACACAACGCCATAAACGCTGTCTGCCATCTGCCTGGTACAGTTGAATCTGGCATTCAGGTGAGCATTTGCCCACTGAAGTTGGTGATGACGCTGAACTGCAGTCAGGTCAAGACCCTGGTGAGGAAGACGAACACACAGATGAGCTTCCCTGAGACGGTTTCTGACAGTTTGTGCAGAAATTCTTTGGTTGTGAAAACCCACCGTTTCATCAGCTTTTCAGCCTTCTGTGTTGGTGTGTGTGGACCATGTTAGATCCTTAGTGATGTTAACACAGAGGAACCTGAAGCTCTCACCCCCTCCACTACAGCTTTACGGTATTGATATAATATCATGTCATTCAAGTTATAATAAAGCTATGGATTTTAGCTTTGGGTGGTTAGAAACATTGGGCATTGAGGTAGGGGTGAGGGGGGACCAAGCAGGATGGTGTTTGACTCTTTATTGTGTGTTGTGGCCCGAGCCCAGCAGTGTGTATGTTGAGAGAGCTGGACCTCCAGAGAAGAGAGGAGAGAGGAGAGAGAGCAGAGAGCAGAGAGAAGAGAGGAGAGAGAAGAGAGAAGAGAGAAGAGAGGAGAGAGGAGAGAGCGGAGAGGAGAGGAGAGGAGAGGAGAGGAGAGGAGAGGGGAGGGAGGAGAGGAGAGGAGAGGAGAGGAGAGGAGAGGAGAGGAGAGGAGAGGAGAGGAGAGGAGAGGAGAGGAGAGGAGAGGAGAGGAGAGGAGAGGAGAGGAGAGGAGAGGAGAGGAGAGGAGAGAGAAGAGAGGAGAGAGAGCAGAGAGAAGAGAAGAGAGGAGAGAGAAGAGAGGAGAGAGCAGAGAGAAGAGAGGAGAGAGCAGAGAGGAGAGGAGAGGAGAGGAGAGAGAGCAGAGAGAAGAGAGGAGAGAGAGCAGAGAGAAGAGAGGAGAGAGCAGAGAGGAGAGGAGAGGAGAGAGAGCAGAGAGAAGAGAGGAGAGAGAGCAGAGAGAAGAGAGGAGAGAGAGCAGAGAGAAGAGAAGAGAGGAGAGAGAGCAGAGAGAAGAGATGAGAGAGAGCAGAGAGGAGAGGAGAGGAGAGGAGAGAGAGCAGAGAGAAGAGAGGAGAGAGAGCAGAGAGGAGAGGAGAGGAGAGAGAAGAGAAGAGAGGAGAGAGAGCAGAGAGAAGAGATGAGAGAGAGCAGAGAGGAGAGGAGAGGAGAGAGAGCAGAGAGAAGAGAGGAGAGAGAGCAGAGAGAAGAGAGGAGAGAGAGCAGAGAGAAGAGATGAGAGCAGAGAAGAGAGGAGAGGAGAGAGAGCAGAGAGAAGAGAGGAGAGGAGAGAACATAGAAGAGAAGAAAGCGAGGAAAGAGCAGAGAAGAGAGGAGAGAGAGAAGAGAGAAGAGAGAGAGGAGAGAGGAGAGAGAGAGAAGAGGGAAGAGAGAGAGAAGAGAGGAGAGAGCAGAGGATAAAGAGCAGAGGAGAGGAGATGAGAGCAGAGAAGAGAGGAGAGAGAGAGAAGAGGAGAGAGGAGAGAGGAGAGAAAGCAGAGGAGAGAGGAGAGAGGAGAGAAGGGAGAGCTGGTGAACTCTGCAACCTCAGATTAGCCTTTCTGATAGGATTAGTCTCTAATGACTGAGGAGTCTGAAGACAAAGGGAGTTTCTGCAAAGAGGCTTAGATATGGAAGAATTAACCTTCCATTGCTCTCTCTTTCTCTCTCATTTTCTCTCTCTCTATTTCTCTCTCCTTTTCTCTCTCTCATTTTCTCTCTCTCTATATCTCTCTCTCTCTATTTCTCTCTCCTTTTCTCTCTCTCTATTTCTCTCTCTCTATTTCTCTCTCCTTTTCTCTCTCTCTATTTCTCTCTCCTTTTCTCTCTCTCTATTTCTCTCTCTCTCTCTTTCTCTCTCCTTTTCTCTCTCTCTATTTCTCTCTCTATTTCTCTCTCCTTTTCTCTCTCTCTATTTCTCTCTCCTTTTCTCTCTCTCTATTTCTCTCTCTCTCTCTTTCTCTCTCCTTTTCTCTCTCTCTATTTCTCTCTCCTTTTCTCTCTCTCTATTTCTCTCTCTCTCTATTTCTCTCTCTATTTCCTCTTCTCCAAATCATTCTTTCATTCTCTCTCTTCATTTCCCAAAATACCTCCCTCAAAACCCTCTAGCAAGTGTCACTGTCAACATCCTTATTTTCCTCCTCCAAAAAAACTCTCCCACAACTCTCCCACAACTTTCCCACAACTCTCCCACAACTCTCCCACAACTTTCCCACAACTCTCTCAGGTTTAGATAACAAATGTCAGCTATTTTATTTTGAGGCTTGGTCCCTCCCCCACGAAGGCTGCATCTCCGACACAAACATCCAGACCTAAACATATGTCTGCAATAACACTCACCCTCTTCTTGTCTTTACCAACTGGCTTTGCTGATGGCTGCTTTACTGAGGGAAAACTTAGTTACTGTGACTGAGATAATGAAGATGAATGAGCTCACTGTAAGTCCCTGTGTATAAGAGCGTCTGCTAAATGACTAAAACGTTAATGTCATGTAAAGATGTATCCCTTCTGTGTGGAATGGGCTTATGGGCCTTGGACCACGTTCCAACACAGCTGTCATCTGTCTCTCCCCAACCCTCATCTCTCTAGTCTTTATTTCAGCTGTCATCTGTCTCTCCCCAAACCTCATCTCTCTAGTCTTTATTTCAGCTGTCATCTGTCTCTCCCCAACCCTCATCTCTCTAGTCTTTATTTCAGCTGTCATCTGTCTCTCCCAGACCCTCATCTCTCATCTCTCTAGTCTTTATTTCAGCTGTCATCTGTCTCTCCCAGACCCTCATCTCTCATCTCTCTAGTCTTTATTTCAGCTGTCATCTGTCTCTCCCCAACCCTCATCTCTCTAGTCTATATTTCAGCTGTCATCTGTCTCTCCCCAAACCTCATCCCTCTTCTGTTTATATCAGCTGTCATCTGTCTCTCCCCAACCCTCATCCCTCTAGTCTTTATTTCAGCTGTCATTTCTCTAGTCTTTATTTCAGCTGTCATCTGTCTCTCCCCAACCCTCATCCCTCTAGTCTTTATTTCAGCTGTCATTTCTCTAGTCTTTATTTCAGCTGTCATCTGTCTCTCCCCAACCCTCATCCCTCATCTCTCTAGTCTTTATTTCAGCTGTCATCTGTCTCTCCCCAACCCTCATCCCTCTAGTCTTTATTTCAGCTGTCATCTGTCTCTCCCCAACCCTCATCTCTCTAGTCTTTATTTCAGCTGTCATCTGTCTCTCCCCAACCCTCATCTCTCTAGTCTTTATTTCAGTTGTCATCTGTCTCTCTCCAACCCTCATCCCTCTAGTCTTTATTTCAGCTGTCATCTGTCTCCCCAAACCTCATCCCTCCTCTGTTTATATCAGCTGTCATCTGTCTCTCCCCAATCCCCAAACCTCATCCCTCTTCTGTTTCTATCAGCTGTCATCTGTCTCTCCCCAATCCCCAAACCTCATCCCTCTTCTGTTTCTATCAGCTGTCATCTGTCTCTCCCCAATCCCCAAACCTCATCCCTCTTCTGTTTCTATCAGCTGTCATCTGTCTCTCCCCAAACCTCATCACTCTTGTTTCTATCAGCTGTCATCTGTCTCTCCCCAATCCCCAAACCTCTTCCCTCTTGTTTCTATCAGCTGTCATCTGTCTCTCTCCAACCCTCATCCCTCTACTCTTCTTTATTTCAGCAACTGATTATGTCCCAGATTAGTTATTGATTAGACAGGGTATAAATTGTCTCAAAGTGAAAGCCCAACATCACAACCATTATAGATCTTGTATGGATCCAGGCCGATACGTCGGGTCCTGGAGTGGGTCCTGGAGTGTACAGGATGCCACCACTCTGAGAAACAGGCAGGTAACGAGACAAGGCTTTTTATGTCTAGGTTCCGCATTCCAAATTGCACCCCATTCCCTACAAAGTGCACTACTTTTGACAAGGGTCTATATATGGGTAGTGCACTATGTAGGGAATAGAATGCCATTTGGGAGGTAGCCTTAGACACTCTGCATGACCCTTTAGCGTCCAGCAGATCAATTGGCAGGGTAGCCTAGTGGTTAGAGCGTTGGACTAGTAACCGGAAGGTTGCAAGTTCAAACCCCCGAGCTGACAAGATACAAATCTGTCGTTCTGCCCCTGAACAGGCAGTTAACCCACTGTTCCTAGGCCGTCATTGAAAATAAGAATTTGTTCTTAACTGACTTGCCTGGTTAAATAAAGGTACAAAAAAATAATAATCTTCCGTCGAAGGAGAGGTGCAGAGAACACAAAGACAGGAAACAGACCTATCTGGTGCAGAGAACACAAAGACAGGAAACAGACCTATCTGGTGCAGAGAACACAAAGACAGGAAACAGACCTATCTGGTGCAGAGAACACAAAGACAGGAAACAGACCTATCTGGTGCAGAGAACACAAAGACAGGAAACAGACCTATCTGGTGCAGAGAACGCAAAGACAGGAAACAGACCTATCTGGTGCAGAGAACGCAAAGACAGGAAACAGACCTATCTGGTGCAGAGAACGCAAAGACAGGAAACAGTCCCATCTGGTTTAGAGAACGCAAAGACAGGAAACAGACCCATCTGGTTTAGAGAACGCAAAGACAGGAAACAGACCCATCTGGTTTAGAGAATGCAAAGACAGGAAACAGACCCATCTGGTTTAGAGAACGCACAGACAGGTCTGTTTCCTATCTGGTTTAGAGAACACAAAGACAGGAAACAGACCTATCTGGTGCAGAGAACGCAAAGACAGGAAACAGACCTATCTGGTTTAGAGAACACAAAGACAGGAAACAGTCCTATCTAGTGCAGAGAACACAAAGACAGGAAACAGACCTATCTGGTGCAGAGAACACAAAGACAGGAAACAATCACCCACAAAGTACCCACAGAATATGGCTGCCTAAATATGGTTCCCAATCAGAGACAACGATAGACAGCTGCCTCTAATTGAGAACCAATCTAGGCAACCATAGACATACAATATACCTAGAAAGGATACAGCCTCATAAACATACAAAACCCCTAGACAAGACGAAAAAACACATACATCACCCATGTCACACCCTGACCTAACCAAAATAACAAGGAACAAACAAAGAATACTAAGGTCAGGGTGTGACACGCAAATACGATTCTAAACTTTGTAGAATGTTTTTGAAAAAATATTTTTGAAATGTATTTTCAAAATCGTTATAACACGTTCATCTAAAATGACCTTCCTAAAATCAGGAGGGGTTTCCTTCCTCTCCGGCAACTGAGTTAGGAAGGACGCCTGAAGAAATCTAGGAAACAACTTCAGAGTAATTGTCAATCCAACGTCGTTTGATGTTGCTTTTGTCAGCAGGTCACGTATGTTGGTATTTCTCTACAGTAGGTTGACGTGTCAAGGTCTGGAACAATGACACATAGGACAAATCAACACCTGTCTTCTCAAACAGCGACCACACCAGACTCACAAAACACCTGTCTTCTCAAACAGCGACTACACCAGAGTCATAAAACACCTGTCTTCTCAAACAGCGACTACACCAGAGTCATAAAACACCTGTCTTCTCAAACAGCGACTACACCAGAGTCATAAAACACCTGTCTTCTCAAACAGCGGCCACACCAGACTCATAAAACACCTGTCTTCTCAAACAGCGACCTGAGTCATAAAACACCTGTCTTCTCAAACATCGACCACACCAGAGTCATAAAACACCTGTCTTCTCAAACAGCGACTACACCAGAGTCATAAAACACCTGTCTTCTCAAACAGCGGCCACACCAGACTCATAAAACACCTGTCTTCTCAAACAGCGACTACACCAGAGTCATAAAACACCTGTCTTCTCAAACAGCGACTACACCAGAGTCATAAAACACCTGTCTTCTCAAACATCGACTACACCAGACTCACAAAACACCTGTCTTCTCAAACAGCGGCCACACCAGACTCATAAAACACCTGTCTTCTCAAACAGCGACCAGAGTCATAAAACACCTGTCTTCTCAAACAGCGACTACACCAGACTCATAAAATAACAGAAAATAATAATTTATACCAGCAATTCACGACGTAGCTAACATAGCTAACATGGCTAACATAGCTAACATAGCTAACGTGGCTAACATAGCTAACGTGGCTAACATAGCTAACGTAGCTAACATAGCTAACATGGCTAACATAGCTAACATAGCTAACGTGGCTAACATAGCTAACATGGCTAACATAGCTAACATAGCTAACGTGGCTAACATAGCTAACGTGGCTAACATAGCTAACATAGCTAACGTGGCTAACATAGCTAACCTCCTTTTTATTTTTTTTATTTTTTTTAATTTTATTTCACCTTTATTTAACCAGGTAGGCTAGTTGAGAACAAGTTCTCATTTGCAACTGCGACCTGGCCAAGATAAAGCATAGCAGTGTGAGCATACAACAAAGAGTTACACATGGAGTAAACAATTAACAAGTCAATAACACAGTAGAAAACGAAGGGGGGGTCTATATACAATGTGTGCAAAAGGCATGAGGAGGTAGGCAAATAATTACAATTTTGCAGATTAACACTGGAGTGATAAAAGATCAGATGGTCATGTACAGGTAGAGATATTGGTGTGCAGAAGAGCAGAAAAGTAAATAAATAAAAACAGTACGGGGATGAGGTAGGTGAAAAGGGTGGGCTATTTACCAATAGACTATGTACAGCTGCAGCGATCGGTTAGCTGCTCAGATAGCTGATGTTTGAAGTTGGTGAGGGAGATAAAAGTCTCCAACTTCAGCGATTTTTGCAATTCGTTCCAGTCACAGGCAGCAGAGTACTGGAACGAAAGGCGGCCAAATGAGGTGTTGGCTTTAGGGATGATCAGTGAGATACACCTGCTGGAGCGCGTGCTACGGATGGGTGTTGCCATCGTGACCAGTGAGCTGAGATAAGGCGGAGCTTTACCTAGCATAGACTTGTAGATGACCTGGAGCCAGTGGGTCTGGCGACGAATATGTAGCGAGGGCCAGCCGACTAGAGCATACAAGTCGCAGTGGTGGGTAGTATAAGGTGCTTTAGTGACAAAACGGATGGCACTGTGATAGACTGCATCCAGTTTGCTGAGTAGAGTGTTGGAAGCCATTTTGTAGATGACATCGCCGAAGTCGAGGATCGGTAGGATAGTCAGTTTTACTAGGGTAAGCTTGGCGGCTTGAGTGAAGGAGGCTTTGTTGCGGAATAGAAAGCCGACTCTTGATTTGATTTTCGATTGGAGATGTTTGATATGAGTCTGGAAGGAGAGTTTGCAGTCTAGCCAGACACCTAGGTACTTATAGACGTCCACATATTCTAGGTCGGAACCATCCAGGGTGGTGATGCTAGTCGGGCATGCAGGTGCAGGCAGCGACCGGTTGAAAAGCATGCATTTGGTTTTACTAGCGTTTAAGAGCAGTTGGAGGCCACGGAAGGAGTGTTGTATGGCATTGAAGCTTGTTTGGAGGTTAGATAGCACAGTGTCCAAGGACGGGCCGAAAGTATATAGAATGGTGTCGTCTGCGTAGAGGTGGATCAGGGAATCGCCCGCAGCAAGAGCAACATCATTGATATACACAGAGAAAAGAGTCGGCCCGAGAATTGAACCCTGTGGCACCCCCATAGAGACTGCCAGAGGACCGGACAGCATGCCCTCCGATTTGACACACTGAACTCTGTCTGCAAAGTAATTGGTGAACCAGGCAAGGCAGTCATCCGAAAAACCGAGGCTACTGAGTCTGCCGATAAGAATATGGTGATTGACAGAGTCGAAAGCCTTGGCGAGGTCGATGAAGACGGCTGCACAGTACTGTCTTTTATCGATGGCGGTTATGATGTCGTTTAGTACCTTGAGTGTGGCTGAGGTGCACCCATGACCGGCTCGGAAACCAGATTGCACAGCGGAGAAGGTACGGTGGGATTCGAGATGGTCAGTGACCTGTTTGTTGACTTGGCTTTCGAAGACCTTAGATAGGCAGGGCAGGATGGATATAGGTCTGTAACAGTTTGGGTCCAGGGTGTCTCCCCCTTTGAAGAGGGGGATGACTGCGGCAGCTTTCCAATCCTTGGGGATCTCAGACGAGATGAAAGAGAGGTTGAACAGGCTGGTAATAGGGGTTGCGACAATGGTGGCAGATAGTTTCAGAAATAGAGGGTCCAGATTGTCAAGCCCAGCTGATTTGTACGGGTCCAGGTTTTGCAGCTCTTTCAGAACATCTGCTATCTGGATTTGGGTAAAGGAGAACCTGGAGAGGCTTGGGCGAGGAGCTGCGGGGGGGGCGGAGCTGTTGGCCGAGGTTGAAGTAGCCAGGCGGAAGGCATGGCCAGCCGTTGAGAAATGCTTATTGAAGTTTTCGATAATCATGGATTTATCAGTGGTGACCGTGTTACCTAGCCTCAGTGCAGTGGGCAGCTGGGAGGAGGTGCTCTTGTTCTCCATGGACTTCACAGTGTCCCAGAACTTTTTGGAGTTGGAGCTACAGGATGCAAACTTCTGCCTGAAGAAGCTGGCCTTAGCTTTCCTGACTGACTGCGTGTATTGGTTCCGGACTTCCCTGAACAGTTGCATATCACGGGGACTATTCGATGCTATTGCAGTCCGCCACAGGATGTTTTTGTGCTGGTCGAGGGCAGTCAGGTCTGGGGTGAACCAAGGGCTGTATCTGTTCTTAGTTCTGCATTTTTTGAACGGAGCATGCTTATCTAAAATGGTGAGGAAGTTACTTTTAAAGAATGACCAGGCATCCTCAACTGACGGGATGAGGTCAATGTCCTTCCAGGATACCCGGGCCAGGTCGATTAGAAAGGCCTGCTCACAGAAGTGTTTTAGGGAGCGTTTGACAGTGATGAGGGGTGGTCGTTTGACTGCGGCTCCGTAGCGGATACAGGCAATGAGGCAGTGATCGCTGAGATCCTGGTTGAAGACAGCGGAGGTGTATTTGGAGGGCCAGTTGGTCAGGATGACGTCTATGAGGGTGCCCTTGTTTACAGAGTTAGGGTTGTACCTGGTGGGTTCCTTGATGATTTGTGTGAGATTGAGGGCATCTAGCTTAGATTGTAGGACTGGCGGGGTGTTAAGCATATCCCAGTTTAGGTCACCTAACAGAACAAACTCTGAAGCTAGATGGGGGGCGATCAATTCACAAATGGTGTCCAGGGCACAGCTGGGAGCTGAGGGGGGTCGGTAGCAGGCGGCAACCGTGAGAGACTTATTTCTGGAGAGAGTAATTTTCAAAATTAGTAGTTCGAACTGTTTGGGTATGGACCTGGAAAGTATGACATTACTTTGCAGGCCATCTCTGCAGTAAACTGCAACTCCTCCCCCTTTGGCAGTTCTATCTTGACGGAAGATGTTATAGTTGGGTATGGAAATCTCTGAATTTTTGGTGGCCTTCCTGAGCCAGGATTCAGACACAGCAAGGACATCAGGGTTAGCAGAGTGTGCTAAAGCAGTGAGTAAGACAAACTTAGGGAGGAGGCTTCTGATGTTGACATGCATGAAACCAAGGCTTTTTCGAACACAGAAGTCAACAAATGAGGGTGCCTGGGGACATGCAGGGCCTGGGTTTACCTCCACATCACCCTCCTGACCAGTCGTCCATTCATTTCTCAAACACATGTATCATCTCTACTTTATATGTAGCTTTGATAAAGAGTCAGTGAAGAATAAATTCTTATTTTCAATGACGGCCTAGGAACAGTGGGTTAACTGCCTTGTTCAGGGGCAGAAGAACAGATTTTTACCTTGTCAGCTCGGGGATTCAATCGTGCAACCTTTCTGTTACTAGTCCAACACTCTAACCACTAGGCTACCCTGCCGATCCAACAAGGGATATGAAGAGCTGAAGGAGAGAGATGAGGTGACCATCCCTCCATCCCTCGTGTCCTCTATCCCTCCACCCCTACATCCCTCCATCCCTCCATCCCTCCATCCCTCCATCCCTCCACCCCTCCATCCCTCCATCCCTCCACCCCTACATCCTTCCATCCCTCCACCCCTCCACCCCTCCATCCCTCCACCCCTCCATCCCTCCATCCCTCCACCCCTCCATCCCTCCACCCCTCCACCCCTCCATCCCTCCACCCCTCCACCCCTCCATCCCTCCACACCTCCACCCCTCCATCCCTCCACCCCTCCACCCCTCCATCCCTCCACCCCTCCATCCCTCCACCCCTCCACCCCTGCATCCCTCCACCCCTCCATCCCTCCACCCACCCCTCCACCCCTCCATATCTCCACCCACCCCTCCACCCCTCCATCCCTCCACCCCTCCACCCCTCCACCCCTCCAGTAGCTCTGGTCTGTTGTGTTATTTTAATAGGGTGTGAAGCCTTAGAGATGGTTTGGGGCTAAAGGAGCTTTACGAGGTGCCACACACACACACACGCACGCACACACGCACGCACACACGCACGCACACACACACACACACACACACACGCACGCACACACGCGCACACGCGCACACGCGCACACACGCACACACGCACACTCACACACTCACACACACGCGCACACGCACGCACGCACACACACACGCACACACACACGGAGAGTGAGTTTTGCAAAGTAGCTTTATCAACAGAGGTGTCTGAGAGTTTAGCAAAGTGTAACATACTTAAAACCATCAGTGTGGTTCAACACAATCCCTGGTGCTTGAGCGTATAAATCACCATATATTCTTATAGCGGAGGCACAGATAAGCCCTTGTTATGAGTAAATATATTAAATATGTCCAGCCACTCTCTGATGTTGTCAGGCCATGGTTCACAGGCGACTCAGCCAGCAATAAAGCATGGTGTGGTGTGTGTGTGTATAAGCGTGCCTGCGCAACTGTGTGTGTGTGTGTGTGTGTAACAAGCTCTCACAGTCTCGCTGCAGAATCAGAGGTTAATCCACGTATTTCCAAAAGTCACATTTTTAAGGTTTGGGTTAGGGTTAGGGACAGGGTTAGGGACAGGGTTAAGGTTAAGGTTTGGGTTAGAGTTAGGGACAGGGTTAGGGAGAGGATTAGGGTTAAGGTTTGGGTTAGAGTTAGGGACAGGGTTAGGGACAGGGTTAGGGACAGGGTTAAAATAAAATAAAAAACAAGTGTTCACGACTGGGATAGAACACACAACCTTCTGATCCTGGGATTACTGGGATAGAACACACAACCTTCTGATCCTGAGATTACTGAGATAGAACACACAACCTTCTGATCCTGGGATTACTGGGATAGAACACACAACCTTCTGATCCTGAGATTACTGAGATAGAACACACAACCTTCTGATCCTGAGATTACTGGGATAGAACACACAACCTTCTGATCCTGAGATTACTGAGATAGAACACACAACCTTCTGATCCTGAGATTACTGGGATAGAACACACAACCTTCTGATCCTGGGATTACTGGGATAGAACACACAACCTTCTGATCCTGGGATTACTGGGATAGAACACACAACCTTCTGATCCTGGGATTACTGGGATAGAACACACAACCTTCTGATCCTGAGATTACTGGGATAGAACACACAACCTTCTGGTCCTGAGACTACTGGGATAGAACACACAACCTTCTGAACCTGGGATAGAACACACAACCTTCTGATCCTGGGATTACTGGGATAGAACACACAACCTTCTGATCCTGGGATTACTGGGATAGAACACACAACCTTCTGATCCTGGGATTACTGGGATAGAACACACAACCTTCTGATCCTGGGATTACTGGGATAGAACACACAACCTTCTGATCCTGAGATTACTGGGATAGAACACACAACCTTCCGATTCTATCATGGGATTACGCCATTCCATCACCCCCGTCCACAACATCCTAGAAAACCCAAGCCTACTTGATGGTAATAATGCTCCCTGTTGCCCCTAGTGGCTGGTTCTGAAGGCATTTCCCCGATGTCCTCGGGACATGGACAGACATCCTCTTTTGAAGTCAATCGTGAGCGATCTGCCTGCGTGTGCATGTGTGTGTCAGACAGCTTAGGCAAGCTAAAGAGAGGAGTAAGAGGATCAGTAGAGGGAGAGGACCATGCCTCTTCAGCATATCAACCAAACACACTTAATAACTTTTTACTTTTCATCCAATTTGAAATAAATCTCCACTCGGCTAAGCATGGTCGTTTCCTCCCCGCCTTTTCAGAGAAGGAGTAGCCCTCTCAAGCTGTGGGATCAACAATAGCACAGTGGCAATGTATTTTCACTGTAATCAAACCTGAAAGAAAAAACACATGGTCTTTGTGCATATTATTTCTGATAATTTGTTTCTTGTTTACAGGGGTTTTCTACTGACTGGTTTGGACCCCATCACCAACCATTAACCAAAACCACATGACAGAATCCACTTTCATTTCCCAACCAAATGATTTCTTGTTTTCCGTTTCTCGAGTCCTTAATGGATGAATTGGCTGAACGGAGAGAAAGTAAAGAGAGAGAGAGAATAGAGGAGAAAGAAAGTTTAATGTTTCTGTAAACCACAAACATTTGGCAAAAAGAAGATGAAGAAAACAGAGAGAAGAGAATTTGGCCTTGATTCTCTCAGCCTACACAGCGTCTGGCCTTGATTCTTTCAGCCTGCATGGTGTTTGTGCATTTTAACTTCTGCTCTGCGATGCGTCGGTTGGCGGAGGGCCTGAACCTGTAAATTGGATACTAGGGGGCCGATATAAAGGAGTGTGTGTGGTGTGGTGTGGTGTGGTGTGGTGTGGTGTGGTGTGTGTGTGTGTGTGTGTGTGTGTGTGTGTGTGTGTGTGTGTGTGTGTGTGTGTGTGTGTGTGTGTGTGTGTGTGTGTGTGTGTGTGTGTGTGTGTGTGAGTGTGTGTGAGTGTGTATGTGTGAGTGTGTATGTGTGTGTGTGTGTGTGTGTGGTGTGTGTGTGTGTGGTGTGTGTGTGGTGTGTGTGTATGTGTGTGTGTATGTGTGTGTGTGGTGTGTATGTGTGTGTGGTGTGTGCTCTCATCCCACAGAATTACTGCATCCAATATCCCCGAGTTGGCAGTGCCTGGAACGAAGCAGAAAGATCCTCATCTCATAACGACCAAAGTTGTGTCCCAAATTACCCCCTATCCCCAAAATAGTGCACTACTTTTGACCAAGGCCCACACGATTCTGGTCAAAACTAGTCTAGTGCACTATATATGGAATAGGGTGCCATTTTGGGATGGATCCCAAGACTATATGCATCGCTCCTTAAACTTGATGAGGATCCGAAGCCTCCGATCCCAAGGCCTACAATGGGATTTGGTGGGGTGTGTTTTTTAAATCCAGGGCAGAGGGGTGTGGGGGGGGGGGGACAATGCAGATATCACTGTTTTCTCCGAGGTTCCAAAGCTCCAAAGCTCCAACCTTCTATTTGAATACAAGCATTCCAAATAGTTAAGTGGCATTCTTTCCCTTTATATTTGATTTTCTCTGTCCCTCTTCCTGCATTTCTTTCTTACCCTCTCCCTCTTTCTCTCTTTCTCTTTCTCTCTCTTTCTCTATCCCCCTTCCCCCCCTCTCTCTTCCTCCTCCCCTGTGCCCCCTTTCCCCCCTCTCTCTTCCTCCTCCCCTGTGCCCCCTTCCCCCCCCCCTCTCTTCCTCCTCTCCTGTGCCCCCTTCCCCCCCTCTCTCTTCCTCCTCCCCTGTGCCCCCTTCCCCCCCCTCTCCTCCTCCTCCCCTGTGCCCCCTTTCCCCCCTCCCCCTGGGTAATCCTTAAAGGAGGAAGGCAACAGCATCACAGGGTGTGAAATTAAATACTTTACAGCATTAGAGATTAAAGTGTTTCATAGGCAGTTGCTCATCCACATCAAACTTTAGCTTTTTAAAGCCACACATTTGATCTAGGTTAGGATCCAGGACCTTAGAGGGATTGACATCACAGAGCAGAGAAAGGGTAGGAGGAAAGGAATGGGAGAAGGAGAGAAGAGAACGAGAGGAGTGGAGTGGACGAGTGGAGGAGGGTGAGGAGTGGAGGAGGGTGAGGAGTGAGGAGTGGAGGAGGGTGAGGAGTGGAGAAGGGTGAGGAGCGGAGAAGGGTGAGGAGTGGAGAAGGGTGAGGAGTGAGGAGTGGAGGAGGGTGAGGAGTGGAGAAGGGTGAGGAGTGGAGAAGGGTGAGGAGTGGAGGAGGGTGAGGAGTGAGGAGTGGAGGAGGGTGAGGAGTGGAGAAGGGTGAGGAGTGAGGAGTGGAGGAGGGTGATCTACTGTAGGTTAGGAACCGAGGCCTGAGAGAAGGATTGTTCTCACAGAGCACAGAGAGGAGTGAAAGGGGGTGTTTAGGCATGATCCTGTTGCAGGAAGAGAAATAAGAAGCTGAGAGACTTGAAGCAGAAAGGGTTAAGTTAGTAAGAAAAACTTGTGAAAAGGTTTTGTGTTTGTGTTTATTCCTGGAAGAACCAACATGCACAGTCGAAAAATAGTCTGTTTGTGTCGTTACAGTATGGAAAAAAAATGTAAATACAAGTACATATCAGCATCAGTCCTAACCTAACCTAACCTAACCTAACCTAACCTAACCTAACCTAACTTAACCTAACCTAACCTAACCTAACCTAACCTAACCTAACCATATCAACATCAGTCCTAACCTAACCTAACCTAACCTAACCTAACCTAACCTAACCTAACCTAACCTAACCTAACCTAACCTAACCATATCAACATCAGTCCTAACCTAACCATATCAGCATCAGTCCTAACCTAACCTAACCTAACCTAACCTAACCTAACCTAACCTAACCATATCAACATCAGTCCTAACCTAACCTAACCTAATCTAACCTAACCTAACCTAACCTAACCTAACCTAACCATATCAGCATCAGTCCTAACCTAACCTAACCTAACCTAACCTAACCTAACCTAACCATATCAGCATCAGTCCTAATCTAACCTAACCTAACCTAACCTAACCTAACCTAACCATATCAACATCAGTCCTAACCTAACCTAACCTAACCTAACCTAACCTAACCTAACCATATCAACATCAGTCCTAACCTAACCTAACCTAACCTAACCTAACCTAACCTAACCATATCAACATCAGTCCTAACCTAACCTAACCTAACCTAACCTAACCATATCAACATCAGTCCTAACCTAACCTAACCTAACCTAACCTAACCTAACCTAACCATATCAACATCAGTCCTAACCTAACCTAACCTAACCTAACCTAACCTAACCTAACCTAACCATATCAGCATCAGTCCTAACCTAACCTAACCTAACCTAACCTAACCTAACCATATCAGCATCAGTCCTAACCTAACCTAACCTAACCTAACCATATCAACATCAGTCCTAACCTAACCATATCAGCATCAGTCCTAACCTAACCATATCAACATCAGTCCTAACCTAACCATATCAACATCAGTCCTAACCTAACCATATCAGCATCAGTCCTAACCTAACCTAACCTAACCTAACCTAACCATATCAACATCAGTCCTAACCTAACCTAACCTAACCTAACCTAACCTAACCTAACCTAACCTAACCATATCAACATCAGTCCTAACCTAACCATATCAACGTCAGTCCTAACCTAACCATATCAGCATCAGTCCTAACCTAACCATATCAGCATCAGTCCTAACCTAACCATATTAACATCAGTCCTAACCTAACCATATCAACATCAGCCCTAACCTAACCATATCAACATCAGTGCTAACCTAACCATATCAGCATCAGTCCTAACCTAACCTAACCTAACCATATCAGCATCAGTCCTAACCTAACCATATCAACATCAGTCCTAACCTAACCATATCAACATCAGTCCTAACCTAACCATATCAAAATCAGTCCTAACCTAACCATATCAACATCAGCCCTAACCTAACCATATCAACATCAGTCCTAACCTAACCATATCAGCATCAGTCCTAACCTAACCATATCAGCATCAGGCCTAACCTAACCTAACCATATCAGCATCAGTCCTAACCTAACCATATCAGCATCAGTCCTAACCTAACCTAACCTAACCTAACCATATCAACATCAGTCCTAACCTAACCATATCAACATCAGTCCTAACCTAACCATATCAACATCAGTCCTAACCTAACCATATCAACATCAGTCCTAACCTAACCATATCAGAATCAGTCCTAACCTAACCTAACCATATCAGCATCAGTCCTAACCTAACCTAACCATATCAGCATCAGTCCTAACCTAACCATATCAGCATCAGTCCTAACCTAACCATATCAGCATCAGTCCTAACCTAACCATATCAACATCAGTCCTAGCCTAACCATATCAGCATCTGTCCTAACCTAACCTAACCATATCAGCTATCAACATCAGTCCTAACCTAACCATATCAGCATCAGTCCTAACCTAACCTAACCTAACCATATCAGCATCAGTCCTAACCTAACCATATCAGCATCAGTCCTAACCTAACCTAACCTAACCATATCAGCATCAGTCCTAACCTAACCTAACCATATCAACATCAGTCCTAACCTAACCTAACCTAACCATATCAGCATCAGTCCTAACCTAACCTAACCTAACCTAACCTAACCTAACCTAACCATATCAACATCAGTCCTAACCTAACCATATCAGCTATCAACATCAGTCCTAACCTAACCATATCAGCATCAGTCCTAACCTAACCTAACCATATCAACATCAGTCCTAACCTAACCTAACCTAACCTAACCTAACCATATCAGCATCAGTCCTAACCTAACCTAACCTAACCTAACCTAACCTAACCTAACCTAACCTAACCTAACCTAACCTAACCATATCAGCATCAGTCCTAACCTAACCATATCAACATCAGTCCTAACCTAACCATATCAGCATCCGTCCTAACCTAACCATATCAACATCAGTCCTAACCTAACCATATCAGCATCAGTACTAACCTAACCATATCAGCATCAGTCCTAACCTAACCATATCAGCATCAGTCCTAACCTAACCATATCAGCATCAGTCCTAACCTAACCATATCAGCATCAGTCCTAACCTAACCATATCAACATCAGTCCTAACCTAACCATATCAACATCAGTCCTAACCTAACCTAACCTAACCATATCAGCAACAGTCCTAACCTAACCATATCAACATCAGTCCTAACCTAACCATATCAGCATCAGTCCTAACCTAACCTAACCATATCGGCTATCAACATCAGTCCTAACCTAACCTAACCATATCAGCTATCAACATCAGTCCTAACCTAACCATATCAGCATCAGTCCTAACCTAACCTAACCATATCAGCTATCAACATCAGTCCTAACCTAACCATATCAACATCAGTCCTAACCTAACCTAACCATATCAGCATCAGTCCTAACCTAACCTAACCTAACCTAACCTAACCTAACCTAACCATATCAGCATCAGTCCTAACCTAACCATATCAACATCAGTCCTAACCTAACCATATCAACATCAGTCCTAACCTAACCATATCAACATCAGTCCTAACCTAACCATATCAACATCAGTCCTAACCTAACCTAACCATATCAGCTATCAACATCAGTCCTAACCTAACCATATCAGCATCGGTCCTAACCTAACCATATCAACATCAGTCCTAACCTAACCATATCAGCTATCAACATCAGTCCTAACCTAACCATATCAGCATCAGTCCTAACCTAACCTAACCTAACCTAACCTAACCTAACCTAACCTAACCATATCAGCTATCAACATCAGTCCTAACCTAACCATATCAGCATCAGTCCTAACCTAACCTAACCATATCAGCTATCAACATCAGTCCTAACCTAACCTAACCATATCAGCTATCAACATCAGTCCTAACCTAACCTAACCATATCAGCTATCAACATCAGTCCTAACCTAACCATATCAGCTATCAACATCAGTCCTAACCTAACCTAACCATATCAACATCAGTCCTAACCTAACCTAACCTAACCATATCAACATCAGTCCTAACCTAACCATATCAGCATCAGTCCTAACCTAACCATATCAGCATCAGTCCTAACCTAACCATATCAACATCAGTCCTAACCTAACCATATCAACATCAGGTCCTAACCTAACCTAACCTAAACATATCAGCATCAGTCCTAACCTAACCATATCAACATCAGTCCTAACCTAACCATATCAGCATCAGTCCTAACCTAACCTAACCATATCGGCTATCAACATCAGTCCTAACCTAACCTAACCATATCAGCTATCAACATCAGTCCTAACCTAACCATATCAGCATCAGTCCTAACCTAACCTAACCTAACCTAACCATATCAGCTATCAACATCAGTCCTAACCTAACCATATCAACATCAGTCCTAACCTAACCTAACCATATCAGCATCAGTCCTAACCTAACCATATCAGCATCAGTCCTAACCTAACCTAACCTAACCATATCAGCTATCAACATCAGTCCTAACCTAACCATATCAGCATCAGTCCTAACCTAACCATATCAACATCAGTCCTAACCTAACCATATCAACATCAGTCCTAACCTAACCATATCAACATCAGTCCTAACCTAACCATATCAACATCAGTCCTAACCTAACCATATCAACATCAGTCCTAACCTAACCATATCAACATCAGTCCTAACCTAACCTAACCATATCAGCTATCAACATCAGTCCTAACCTAACCATATCAGCATCGGTCCTAACCTAACCATATCAACATCAGTCCTAACCTAACCATATCAACATCAGTCCTAACCTAACCATATCAACATCAGTCCTAACCTAACCTAACCATATCAGCTATCAACATCAGTCCTAACCTAACCATATCAGCATCGGTCCTAACCTAACCATATCAACATCAGTCCTAACCTAACCATATCAACATGAGTCCTAACCTAACCATATCAGCTATCAACATCAGTCCTAACCTAACCATATCAGCATCAGTCCTAACCTAACCCAACCATATCAGCTATCAACATCAGTCCTAACCTAACCTAACCATATCAACATCAGTCCTAACTTAACCATATCAACATCAGTCTTAACCTAACCTAACCTAACCATATCAGCATCAGTCCTAACCTAACCATATCAACATCAGTCCTAACCTAACCATATCAGCATCAGTCTTAACCTAACCTAACCATATCGGCTATCAACATCAGTCCTAACCTAACCTAACCATATCAGCTGTCAACATCAGTCCTAACCTAACCTAACCATATCAACATCAGTCCTAACCCAAGTGATATTGCAGATGCTGTTCTTCCATCCAGTGCTGAGAGCCAAGGTGTTGCCCAACAGCCCTATCAGAGGACTGAGGATCCTACTGGCTTTAGCCAAGGTGTTGCCCAACAGACCTATCAGAGGACTGAGGATCCTACTGGCTTTAGCCAAGGTGTTCCCCAACAGACCTATCAGAGGACTGAGGATCCTACTGGCTTTGACCATCCCGCACGCACACACACACACACAGACGGCGTGTGCACGCACGCATGAATACGTGCACACACAAATGAACACATGCACAGGCTCACTCACACACACACAAACACTCTCTCTCTCTCTCTCTGGCAGTGACCATCAAAGAGACACAACTTCCTCTCAAAACCACTTCCTGTTTGCAGGAGGGACCTGCTGCTGACTTGGCAGTCTTTTCCCTGGCTAGTGTAGGACGTTTCTGGGAACAGCCTGGTCTCACAAGTATTTTAATTCAATATGGTCAATATGTAACATTGTTTTTAGCATCAAAAGGAGACCTCCAATGTTACTGACAAACTGAAAACAAGTAAACTAGCAGCAGATGAAGGGGACAGCAATGGGGAGGAAATGTCCTCCTGACTGGAGGAGGCCTCAGCCAGGGACAAAACTACATGAGATCAAGGGATATACTACAACGAAGGATCAATGAGTTAGCCAGCTAATTTGCCTAAATATATGTATATATTTTTTTATAAAGGATAAGCTTGTAAGGAGCATGGTCCAAAAACACATAAGTTTAGCTTTCTTAGTGATTTAGAAAATCAATAGTTATTTCTAACTATTTATCAAAGTTAGCAGGCTCACTCATTGATTCTACTTTGTATTACACCCCTCAGGCAGTTGGGGGAGAAATACCAGCTCTGTAATGAGGTCAGAGGACCAGCTCTGTGATGAGGTCAGATACCCCTCATGACACCTGCGAAGGAGTGCCAGCTCTGCGATGAGGTCAGATACCTCTCAGGCAGCTGGGGAGGAGGACCATCTCTGTAATGAGGTCAGATACCTCTCAGGCAGCTGGGGGAGGAAGACCAGCTCTGTGATGAGGTCAGATACTCCTCAGGTAGCTGGGGGAGGAGGACCAACTCTGTGATGAGGTCAGATACCCCTCAGGTAGCTGGGGGAGGAGGACCAGCTCTGTGATGAGGTCAGATACCCCTCAGGTAGCTGGGGAGGAGGACCATCTCTGTAATGAGGTCAGATACCTCTCAGGCAGCTGGGGGAGGAAGACCAGCTCTGTGATGAGGTCAGATACCCCTTAGGCGGCTGGGGGAGGAGGACCAGCTCTGTGATGAGGTCAGATACCCCTCAGGTAGCTGGGGAGGAGGACCAACTCTGTGATGAGGTCAGATAACCCTCAGGTAGCTGGGGAGGAGGACCATCTCTGTAATGAGGTCAGATACCTCTCAGGCAGCTGGGGGAGGAAGACCAACTCTGTGATGAGGTCAGATACTCCTCAGGTAGCTGGGGAGGAGGACCAACTCTGTGATGAGGTCAGATACCCCTCAGGTAGCTGGGGGAGGAGGACCATCTCTGTGATGAGGTCAGATACCCCTCAGGTAGCTGGGGAGGAGGACCAGGTCTGTGATGAGGTCATATCATTCAGAATAGACCTGGGCCTGGCAGAGTCTGAGGAAACCTGGCCAGGGATAGTGTCCTGCCAGCTGGGAACAGTCTCCTTACCCTCCTCACTAATGAGTCTCCTGGGTCTCAGCTCTCGCTTAATCCACTCATCTGTTTTGACTTCCTCCCCCTACAACAGTAAACCCCAGAACTCTGTTGCTAAAGGTCACCTCGTCCATCCACGCTGTCCTGTTCAACTCTATTAATACGTCTTTGAAGGAACCTCTGATTTGTTCCTCTGTGTTTTTCCGTTCCCTGTTGTTGTCCATATATACGTTTTATGGACGGCAACGACGTGAAACATCGATAAGCTAGTAAATAAGTGATTTCATGTTTTAAGAGTAATACGCCATTGATCCCAATAAGGAGAAAGGCTCATATGTTCTTGCAGTAGCAGGTACTCCAATAAGGAGAAAGGCTCATATGTTCTTGCAGTAGCAGGTACTCCAATAAGGAGAAAGGCTCATATGTTCTTGCAGTAGCAGGTACTCCAATAAGGAGAAAGGCTCATATGTTCTTGCAGTAGCAGGTACTCCAATAAGGAGCAAGGCTCATATGTTCTTGCAGTAGCAGGTACTCCAATAAGGAGAAAGGCTCATATGTTCTTGCAGTAGCAGGTACTCCAATAAGGAGAAAGGCTCATATGTTCTTGCAGTAGCAGGTACTCCAATAAGGAGAAAGGTTCATATGTTCTTGCAGTAGCAGGTACTCCAATAAGGAGAAAGGCTCATATGTTCTTGCAGTAGCAGGTACTCCAATAAGGAGCAAGGCTCATATGTTCTTGCAGTAGCAGGTACTCCAATAAGGAGCAAGGCTCATATGTTCTTGCAGTAGCAGGTACTCCAATAAGGAGCAAGGCTCATATGTTCTTGCAGTAGCAGGTACTCCAATAAGGAGAAAGGCTCATATGTTCTTGCAGTAGCTTGCAAGTTAGGTGTTTTGTAACAGCACCCTGAGGTAGCCTAGTGACTGGTGAGTGTGTGTGTGTGTGTGTGTGTGCGTGCGTGCGTGTGCGTGTGCGTGCGTCTTTTTGGTTTTACTATCCTTGTGGGGAACAGAAGTCACCACAAGGACAGTGAAACAAGGGACATTCGGACCGTTTCTCCCCACAAGGAGAAAGGATATTTGTGTCTCCTTCAGGAAACTAGGTGTATGTCACGCGTCACTACTTCACAGGAGAGGCATTTGAACGGCTGCATTGTTTTGTTGGTCAAAATAAAACATTTTGTTGTCAGAATTGCCTTCTGGAACATATGAACTGCCATTTGTGAATACCTAGCTGGTAGTGGGAACCTTCCCACTAGCCACGATTGGTTGAGATAGTGGATGGGCTGGACATGCCAAGAGATGAGATCTGATTGGTCTGCCATGTAGCATGCTTCTGTCTATTCTTTTATGTTACCTTTATTTAACCAGGCAAGTCAGTTAAGAACAAATTCTTATTTTCAATGACGGCCTAGGAACAGTGGGTTAACTGCCTGAACGACAGATTTGTAGCTTGTCAGCTCAGGGGTTTGAACTTGCAACCTTCTGGTTACTAGTCCAACGCTCTAACCACTAGGCTACCCTGCCTCCACTATAGCATGAGCTGGTCAGTATGTGTCCTTTCTAACGCCACATTTTTATTTCACCTTCATTTAATATTCCACTGTACCTTCGATAGGCAATGAGTTGAAAACCTACAAACCTCAGATTTCCCACTTCCTGGTTGGATTGTTTCTCAGGTTTTTGCCTGCCATATGAGTTCTGTTATACTCACAGACATCATTCAAACAGTTTTAGAAACTTCTGAGTGTTTTCTATCCAAATCTACTAATAATATGCATATCTTAGCTTCTGGGACTGAGTAGCAGGCAGTTGACTCTGGGCACCTCTGGGCACCTTATTCATCCAAGCTACTCAACACTGCCCCCTGCAGTCATAAGAAGAGAACAATAAACGTATTAAATGAGAAATCAAACAAACAAACAGCTGCCTCTGCTTATATAACTCCATATATTAACTAACTCCATATATCAACTAACTCCATATATTAACTAACTCCATATATCAACTAACTCCATATATCAACTAACTCCATATATTAACTAACTCCATATATTAACCAACTCCATATATCAACTGACTCCATATATCAACTGACTCCATATATCAACTAACTCCATATATCAACTAACTCCATATATCAACTAACTCCATATATCAACCAACTCCATATATCAACTAACTCCATATATTAACCAACTCCATATATCAACTAACTCCATATATCAACTAACTCCATATATCAACCAACTCCATATATCAACTAACTCCATATATCAACTAACTCCATATATCAACCAACTCCATATATCAACTAACTCCATATATTAACCAACTCCATATATCAACTAACTCCATATATCAACTAACTCCATATATCAACCAACTCCATATATCAACTAACTCCATATATCAACTAACTCCATATATCAACTAACTCCATATATCAGCTAACTCCATATGTCAGCTGACTCCATATATTAACTCCATATATCAACTAACTCCATATATCAACTAACTCCATATATCAACTAACTCCATATATTAACCAACTCCATATATCAACTAACTCCATATATCAACCAACTCCATATATCAACCAACTCCATATATCAGCTAACTCCATATATCAGCTAACTCCATATATCAACTAACTCCATATATCAACCAACTCCATATATCAACTAACTCCATATATCAACCAACTCCATATATCAACTAACTCCATATATCAACTAACTCCATATATCAACTAACTCCATATATCAACCAACTCCATATATCAACTAACTCCATGTATTAACTAACTCCATATATCAGCTAACTCCATATGTCAGCTGACTCCATATATCAGTTAACTCCGTATTTCAGCTACCTCCATATATCAACTAACTCCATATATCAGCTGACTCCATATGTCAGCTGACTCCATATGTCAGCTAAATCCATTTAGTAAAGCTCAATATTATGGTTAGGGCTAGAGGACTAAGCCCAAACGCTGCCTGACGCAGTGGTAGGTATATCCCCACATTAGAATCCCCACTGGCTCACTCACAAACTGGAGAAGGGGAAAGCGAGAGAGAGGGAGAGAGAGAGAGACAAACAGAGAGAGAGAGAGACTTGGCTCTCAAGAGAAGACAGGCTATGTGTACACTGCCCACAAAATGAGGTGGAAACTGAGCTGCACTTCCGAACCTCCTGCCAAATATGAGACCATATTAGAGACACATATTTCCCTCAGATTACACAGATCCACAAAGAATTTGAAAACAAACCCAATTTTGATAAACTCCCATATCTACTGGGTGAAATACCACAGTGTGCATCACAGCAGCAAGATGTGTGACCTGGTGCCACAAAAGAAGGGCAACCAGTGAAGAACAAATCAAATCAAATGTATTTATATAGCCCTTCTTACATCAGCTGATATCTCAAAGTGCTGTACAGAAACCCAGCCCAAAACCCCAAACAGCAAGCAATGCAGGTGTAGAAGCACGGTGGCTAGGAACAACTCCCTAGAAAGGCCAAAACCTAGGATGAAACCTAGAGAGGAACCAGGCTATGAGGGGTGGCCAGTCCTCTTCTGGCTGTGCAGGGTGGAGATTATCACAGAACATGGCTAAGATGTTCAAATGTTCATAAATGACCAGCATGGTCAAATAATAATAATCACAGTAGTTGTCGAGGGTGCAACAAGTCAGCATCTCAGGAGTAAGTGTCAGTTGGCTTTTCATAGCCGATCATTGAGAGTATCTCTACCACTCCTGCTGTCTCTAGAGAGTTGAAAACAGCAGGTCTGGGACAGGTAGCACGTCCGGTGAAACTGGAGCAGCAGCACGGCCAGGTGGACTGGGGACAGCAAGGAGTCATCATGCCAGGTAGTCCTGAGGCATGGTCCCAGTGCTCAGGTCCTCCGAGAGAGAGAGAGAAAGAAAGAGAGAAAGAGAGAATTGGAGAGAGCATATTTAAATTGACACAGGACACCAGATAGGACAGGAGAAGTACTCCAGATATAACAAACTGACCCTAGCCCCCCGACACATAAACTACTGCAGCATAAATACTGGAGGCTGAGACAGGAGGGGTCAGGAGACACTGTGGCCCCATCCGATGATATCCCCGGACAGGGCACAACAGGCAGGATATAACCCCACCCACTTTGCCAAAGCACAGCCCCCACACCACTAGAGGGATATCTTCAAATTTAGGTGGTTGTGAACAAACACCATTGTAAATACAACCAATATTTATGTTTATTTATTTTCCCTTTTAACTATATGCACATTGTTACATCACTAGACATAATTGTTGTTACATCACTAGACATAATATGACATTTGAAATGTCATTATTCTTTTGGAATTTTTGTAAGTGATGTATTTACTGTACATTTTTAGTTTATTTCACTTTTGTTTATTATCTATTTCACTTTTGTTTATTATCTATTTCACTTGCTTTGGCACTGTTAACATATGTTTCCCATACCAATAAAGCCCCTTAAATTGAATTGAATTGAGAGAGAGACTGAGAGAGAGAGAGACAGGGAGAGAGAGACAGGGTGAGACAGGGAGAGACAGGGCGAGAGAGACAGGGCGAGACAGGGAGAGAGAGACAGAGAGAGACAGAGAGAGAGAGACAGGGAGAGACAGAGAGACAGAGAGAGACAGAGAGAGAGAGACAGAGAGAGACAGAGAGAGAGAGACAGAGAGAGAGACAGAGAGAGACAGGGAGAGAGAGACAGAGTGAGACAGGGAGAGAGAGACAGAGTGAGACAGGGAGAGAGACAGAGTGAGACAGGGACAGAAAGGGAGAGAGAGAGACAGAGAGAGACAGAGAGAGAGAGACAGGGAGAGAGAGAGACAGAGAGAGACAGAGAGAGACAGAGAGAGAGACAGAGAGAGACAGAGAGAGAGAGACAGGGAGAGACAGGGAGAGAGAGACAGAGAGAGACAGAGAGAGAGAGACAGGGAGAGAGAGAGACAGAGAGAGACAGAGAG
>NW_022265983.1:77500-92500 GCF_002021735.2 Oncorhynchus kisutch | reverse complement strand
CCTGGCCATGCTGCTGCTCCAGTTTCAACTTCCACCTGACTGTGCTGCTGCTCTAGTTGGCCATGTTCTGTTATAATCTCCACCCGGCACAGCCAGAAGAGGACTGGCCACCCCACATAGCCTGGTTCCTCTCTAGGTTTCTTCCTAGGTATTGGCCTTTCTAGGGAGTTTTTCCTAGCCACCGTGCTTCTACACCTGCATTGCTTGCTGTTTGGGGTTTTAGGCTGGGTTTCTGTACAGCACTTTGAGATATCAGCTGATGTACGAAGGGCTATATAAATAAATTTGATTTGATTTGATTTGGTTAGGGTTAGGGTTAAGGTTAGGGTTGAGGTTAAGGTTAAGGTTGAGGTTAGGGGTAAGGTTAGGGATGAGATTAGGGTTAAGGTTGAGGTTAGGGGTAAGGTTAGGGTTGAGGTTAGGGTTGAGGTTAGGGTTAGGAGTAAGGTTAGGGTTGAGGTTAAGGTTGAGGTTAGGGGTAAGGTTAGGGTTGAGGTTAGGGTTAGGTTTGGGTTAAGGTTGAGGTTAGGGGTAGGGTTAGGGTTGAGGTTAGGATTAAGGATTGGGTTAAGGTTAGGGATGAGATTAGGGTTAAGGTTGAGGTTAGGGGTAAGGTTAGGGGTGAGGTTAGGGTTGAGGTTAAGGTTGAGGTTAGGGGTAAGGTTAGGGTTAAGGTTAGGGATGAGATTAGGGTTAAGGTTGAGGTTAGGGGTAAGGTTAGGGGTGAGGTTAGGGTTGAGGTTAAGGTTGAGGTTAGGGGTAAGGTTAGGGTTGAGGTTAGGGTTGAGGTTAGGGTTAGGAGTAAGGTTAGGGTTGAGGTTAAGGTTGAGGTTAGGGGTAAGGTTAGGTTTGAGGTTAGGGTTAGGTTTGGGTTAAGGTTGAGGTTAGGGGTAAGGTTAGGGTTGAGGTTAGGGTTAAGGATTGGGTTAAGGTTAGGGATGAGATTAGGGTTAAGGTTGAGGTTAGGGGTAAGGTTAGGGTTGAGGTTAGGGTTGAGGTTAGGGTTAGGAGTAAGGTTAGGGTTGAGGTTAAGGTTAGGTTTAAGATTAGGGTTAGGTTTGGGTTAAGGTTAGGGTTGAGGTTAGGGGTACGGTTAGGGTTGAGGTTGAGGTTAGGGGTAATGTTAGGGTTGAGGTTAGGGGTAAGGTTAGGGATGAGATTAGGGTTAAGGTTGAGGTTAGGGGTAAGGTTAGGGTTGAGGTTAGGGTTGAGGTTAGGGTTAGGAGTAAGGTTAGGGTTGAGGTTAAGGTTGAGGTTAGGGGTAAGGTTAGGGTTGAGGTTAAGGTTGAGGTTAGGGGTAAGGTTAGGCTTGAGATTAGGGTTAGGTTTGGGTTAAGGTTAGGGTTGAGATTAAGGTTAGGGTTGAGGTTAGGGTTAGGTTTGGGTTAGGGGTAAGGTTAGGGTTGAGATTAGGGTTAGGTTTGGGTTAAGGGTAAGGTTAGGGTTAAGATTAGGGTTAGGTTTGGGTTAAGGTTAGGGTTGAGATTAGGGTTAGGTTTGGGTTACCTCTACCCCTACCCTACCTCTACCTCTACCCCTACCCCTACCCCTACCTTTACCTCTACCCCTACCTCTACCTCTACCCTACCTCTACCTCTACCCCTACCTCTATCCCTGCCCTACCCCTACCTCTACCCCTACCCTACCTCTACCTCTACCCCTACCTCTACCTCTACCCCTACCTCCACCCTACCTCTACCTCTACCTACCTCTACCTCTACCTCTACCCCTACCCCTACCCCTACCCTACCCCTACCCCTACCCTACCCCTACCCCTACCCCTAACTCTACCTCTACCCCTACCCCTACCTCTACCCCTACCCCTACCCCTACCCTACCTCTACCCCTACCTCTACCCCTGACCCCCTCCCTCCCGTCACTCCCACCAGGGAGGGAGGGAGGGAGGGAGGGGGAGGGAGGGAGGGGGTAGGGAGGGGTGATGGAGGGAGGGAGGGAGGAGGGAGGGAGGGTGGAGCGAGGGTGATGGAGGGGTGATGGGAGGGAGGGAGGGGTGATGGAGGGAGGGAGGGTGGAGGGAGGGTGATGGAGGGGTGCTGGGAAGGAGGGAGGGAGGGAGGGAGGGAGGGAGGGAGGGAGGGAGGGAGGGAGGGAGGGAGGGAGGGAGGGAGGGAGGGAAAACCAGTGTTCATACATCAGCTGATAAATATAGTGCATATAATGTAATACCCCTAACCCTAACCCTAACCCCTACCCCTAACTCTACCTCTACCTCTACCTCTACCCCTACCCCTACCCCTACCCTACCTCTACCCCTACCTCTACCCCTGACCCCCTCCCTCCCATCACTCCCACCACCTCCCTCAGCCCCTCCCATCAGCCCCTCCCTCCCTTCATTCACTCCCATCAGCCCCTCCATCCCATCACTCCCATCAGCCCCTCCCTCCCTTCACTCCCATCAGCCCCTCCCTCCCTTCACTCCCATCAGCCCCTCCCATCCGCCCCTCCATCCCGTCACTCCCATCAGCCCCTCCCTCCCTTCACTCCCATCAGCCCCTCCCATCAGCTCCTCCCATCAGCCCCTCCCTCCCTTCACTCCCATCAGCCCCTCCCATCAGCCCCTCCCATCAGCCCCTCCCTCCCATCACTCCCATCAGCCCCTCCCTCCCGTCACTCCCATCAGCCCCTCCCTCCCATCAGCCCCTCCCTCCCATCACTCCCATCAGCCCCTTCACTCCCATCAACCCCTCCCTCCCTTCACTCCCATCACCCCTTCACTCCCATCAGCCCCTCCATCCCATCAGCCCCTCCCTCCCATCAGCCCCTCCATCCCATCACTCCCATCAGCCCCTCCATCCCATCACTCCCATCAGCCCCTCCATCCCATCAGCCCCTCCATCCCATCAGCCCCTCCCTCCCATCACTCCCATCAGCCCCTTCACTCCCATCAACCCCTCCCTCCCTTCACTCCCATCACCCCTTCACTCCCATCAGCCCCTCCATCCCATCAGCCCCTCCCTCCCATCAGCCCCTCCATCCCATCACTCCCATCAGCCCTTCCCTTCCATCAGCCCCTCCCTCCCATCAGCCCCTCTCCATACCATCAGCCCCTCCATCCCATCAGCCCCTCCCTCCCATCAGCTCCTTCATCCCATCACTCCCATCAGCCCCTCCATCCCATCATCCCCTCCATCCCATCAGCCCCTCCCTCCCTTCACTCCCATCAACCCCTTCCTCCCTTCACTCCCATCACCCCTTCCCTCCCATCAGCCCCTAGCCCAATAGCAAGGCTATGCTCACTGAGTCTGTACATAGTCAAAGCTTTCCTTATGTTTGGGTCAGTCACAGTGGTCAGGTATTCAGCCACTCTGTACTCTCTGTTTAGGGCCAAATAGCATTCTAGTTTGCTCTGTTTTTTGGTTAATTCTTTCCAATGTGTCAAGTAATTATCTTTTTGTTTTCTCATGATTTGCTTGGGTCTAATTGTGCTGCTGTCCTGGGGCTCTGTGGGGTGTGTTTATGGTTGTGTTTGTGAAAAGAGCCCCAGGACCAGCTTTCTTAATGGACTCTTCTTCAGGTTCATCTCTCTGTAGGTGATGGCTTTGTTATGGAAGGTTTGGGAATCGCTTCCTTTTAGGTGGTTGTAGTATTTAATGTCTCTTTTCTGGATTTTGATAATTAGTGGGTATCGGCCTAATTCTGTTCTGCGTGCATTATTTGGTGTTCTTCATTGTACACTGAGGATATTTTTGCAAAATTCTGCATGCAGAGTCTCACTTTGGTGTTTGTCCAATTTTGTGAAGACTTGGTTGGTGAGTGGACCCCAGACCTCACAACCATAAAGGGCAATGGGCTCTATGATGGATTCAAGTATTTTTAGCCAGATCCTAATTGGTATGTTGAATTTTATGTTCCTTTTGATGGCATAGAATGCCCTTCTTGCCTTGCCTCTCAGATCGTTCACAGCTTTGTGGAAGTTACCTGTGGCCCTGATGTTTAGGCCAAGGTATGTATCGTTTTTTGTGTGCTGTAGGGCAACAGTGTCTAGATGGAATTTGTATTTGTGGTCCTGGCGACTGGACCTTTTTTGGAACACCATCATTTTGGTCTTACTGAGATTTACTGTCAGGGCCCAGGTCTGGCAGAATCTGTGCAGAATATCTAGGTGCTGCTGTAGGTTGGTTGGTGACAGAAGCACCAGATCATCAGCAAACAGTAGACATTTGACTTCAGATTCTAGTAGGGTGAGGCTGGGTGCTGCAGACTTTTCTAGTGCCCGCGCCAATTCGTTGATATATATGTTGAAGAGGGTGGGGCTTAAGCTGCATCCCTGTCTCACCCCACGACCCTGTGGGAAGAAATGTGTGTGTTTTTTGCCAATTTTAACCGCACACTTGTTGTTTGTGTACATGGATTTTATAATGTAGTATGTTTTACCCCCAAAACCATTTTGAATCAATTTGTATAGCAGACCCTCATGCCAAATTGAGTCAAAGGCTTTTTTGAAATCAACAAAGCATGAGAAGACTTTGTTTTGGTTTGTTTTGTTGTCAATTAGGGTGTGCAGGGTGAACACATGGTCTGTTGTACGGTAATTTGGTAAAAAGCCCATTTGACATTTGCTCAGTATATTGTTTTCATTGAGGAAATGTATGAGTCTGCTGTTAATGATAATACAGAGGATTTTCCCAAGGTTACTGTTGACGCATATCCCACGGTAGTTATTGGGGTCAAATTTGTCTCCACTTTTGTGGATTTGTGAATTGGGGTGATCAGTCCTTGGTTCTCTACCCCCTCACCTCTCTCTATCTCTCTGTCTCTCTCTCTTTCTCTGTCTCCTCTCTCTCTACCCCCTCACCTCTCTCTATCTCTCTGTCTCGCTCTCTTAATCTGTCTCCTCTCTCTCTACCCCCTCACCTCTCTCTCTTTCTGTCTCTCTCTCTCTCTACCCCCTCACCTCTCTCTCCTCTCTCTCTCTCCACTCTCTCTCCCTCAGATTTCTACAACATTTAATCCTAAATTCTTCCCCAAGGGTCACTGCATATGTGTGTGTTGGTGGCGTGAGAACCTAGCCATCAGTAGTACCTTACCTAACCCATGTGTGCCCCCCACCCTGCGACACGGCCCATGCAGCAGCACCAGAGGAGAGGGGTGCTGGGGTGGGGTATAAGTATTGGGGAGGGAGGGGTGGGTGGGGGTATAAGGGTTAAAGGGGTTTGACCAAACTTCAAAGAAGAAGCTCTGATTTAAATTCTTCTGGCCAGTCTCTGGGATTTGGTTTAACAGGCTGAGGAGTGTTAGGTAGCTGACTCCCTGACTGCACCAGAGAGAGAGAGAGAGAGAGAGAGAGAGAGACAGAGAGAGAGATACAGAGAGAGAGAGATACAGCGAGAGAGAGATACAGAGAAACAGAGAGAGAGAGAGACAGAGAGACAGAGAGAGACAGAGATACAGAGAGAGACAGAGATACAGAGAAACAGAGAGAGAGAGATACAGAGAGAGACAGATATACAGAGAAACAGAGAGAGAGAGATACAGAGAAACAGAGAGAGAGATAATGAGAGAGCGAGAGAGACACAGAGAAACAGAGAGAGAGAGATACAGAGAAACAGAGAGAGAGAGAGACAGAGAGAGAGAGACAGAGACAGAGAAACAGAGAGAGAGAGATACAGATAAACAGAGAGAGAGAGAGAGAGAATATGACAGTGGTGTTGTACTCTATAGGGTGCCATTGTGGACGAACTCTCTGTTTGAGGTAAAAGCATCCCTCCAGCCTTGTTAGGGGCCATATGACAGGCTGGCATGTGAGAGAGAATTTGACACTAGTGTTAATCTTTGGCCTCGCCGGGGAACAGTGGTACAGGGGGATTCCATTACCCTTTCATTGGGCCCCAGCGGGTCCCGTCCTGAAACACGGGGATTACCGGCCCCTCACGGTCACTCAGCGGTCCCACCACTACAGCCTGCTACACACACACACACACACGCACACACACACGCACGCACACACACACACACACACACACACACACGCACGCAGATAAGCACGCACAGACAAGCATACACACACACACATGCGAGCGCACACACACATGAACCCTCACACACAAACACACACAGATCTGATGATATCATCAGTCAGGGATGTTGGGCGAGGAGGCATAAAGCCACACGGCCATGAGGTCTGATATACGAGGTCTGATATACGAGGTCTGATATACGAGGTCTGATATACGAGGTCTAATATACGAGGCCATGAGGTCTGATATACGAGGTCTGATATACGAGGTCTGATATACGAGGTCTGATATACGAGGTCTGATATACGAGGTCTGATATACGAGGTCTAATATACGAGGTCTGATATACGAGGTCTGATATACGAGGTCTGATATACGAGGTCTGATATACGAGGTCTGATATACGAGGTCTAATATACGAGGTCTGATATACGAGGTCTGATATACGAGGTCTGATATACGAGGTCTAATATACGAGGCCATGAGGTCTGATATACGAGGTCTGATATACGAGGTCTGATATACGAGGCCATGAGGTCTGATATACAAGGTCTAATATACGAGGTCTGATATTCAAGGCGATGAGGTCTGATATTCAAGGTCTAATATACAAGGTCTGATACATAAGCTCTAATATACAAGGTCTGATATATGAGGCCATGATGTCTGATACGAGGTCTGATATACGAGGTCTGATATACGAGGCCATGATGTCTGATGTCTAGGACATGAGGTCTGATATACGAGGCCATGATGTCTGATGTCTAGGACATGAGGTCTGATATACGAGGTCTGATATACGAGGTCTAATATACGAGGCCATGAGGTCTGATATACGAGGTCTGATATACGAGGTCTGATATACGAGGCCATGAGGTCTGATATACGAGGTCTGATATACGAGGTCTGATATACAAGGTCTGATATACAAGGTCTGATATACGAGGTCTGATATACGAGGGCTGATATACGAGGCATGAGGTCTGATATACAAAGGCCAAACAATTAGATGTCAAATTTCCAGCCTGGCAAGGTAAATAAACAGCTTGCGGGACATTATTCCTTAATGAACGTCAATTGAGTAAAATTAAACATATCGTCTGCAGATGTGATGGCCGAGGTCTCGGGTCGTGGCACACAGCCCGGGAGAATGGAGAGAGAGAGAGAGAGAGAGAGAGAGAGAGAGAGAGAGAGAGAGAGAGAGAGAGAGAGAGAGAGAGAGAGAGAGTAAATTGTAAATTGCAGCCTGATGTCACGGTGTAGCTGCTGGTAGCTGTGTAATCATTGTGGAAACCAGAGAGAGAGAGAAAGCGAGAGCGAAAGAGAGAGAGAGAGAGAGAGAGAGAGAGAGAGAGAGAGAGACAGAGAGAGAGAACGCACACACATACACACTTTCAACCCCTGTTCGGGAATCCCTAAATAAAAGTTCTCTCTCTCTCTCTCTCTCTCTCTCTCTTTCGCTCTCGCTTTCTCTCTCTCTCTGGTTTCCACAATGATTACACAGCTACCAGCAGCTACACCGTGACATCAGGCTGCAATTTACATCCAAATTAGAATCAGATGAAAAAGAGAACAACTCTTTTCTTTTCCCTCCCCTCCCTCTCTGCCTCTCACTTTCTCTTCCTGTCTGCTGTGCTGAAGCAGAAGTTATCTGAAGTCTGGAAATGGGACATGACTTCCACTGAAAGAGGCCTGGATGTCTCTATTGGAGTCTCCCTCTGAAGAGCAGAAATGTTCCAGCTCGGATCTAATCTAGGAGGGGGGGGGGGGGTCTGACTCAAACAAACATGGCCACCAGCCACTATCTTAGCACCCTCTTGTGGTAAATAGATCATCAGAAAGTAGAAAGCGTTGTTCCCACTATCACTCGCTGCAACAACAAAGGGACTGTAATATATCTCGAAAAGTTATGTTTTTATTTATTTTATTTTTTATTTCACCTTTATTTAACCAGGTAGGCCAGTTGAGAACACCTTTATTTAACCAGGTAGGCCAGTTGAGAACACCTTTATTTAACCAGGTAGGCTAGTTGAGAACACCTTTATTTAACCAGGTAGGCTAGTTGAGAACACCTTTATTTAACCAGGTAGGCCAGTTGAGAACACCTTTATTTAACCAGGTAGGCTAGTTGAGAACACCTTTATTTAACCAGGTAGGCTAGTTGAGAACACCTTTATTTAACCAGGTAGGCTAGTTGAGAACACCTTTATTTAACCAGGTAGGCTAGTTGAGAACACCTTTATTTAACCAGGTAGGCTAGTTGAGAACACCTTTATTTAACCAGGTAGGCTAGTTGAGAACACCTTTATTTAACCAGGTAGGCTAGTTGAGAACACCTTTATTTAACCAGGTAGGCCAGTTGAGAACACCTTTATTTAACCAGGTAGGCCAGTTGAGAACACCTTTATTTAACCAGGTAGGCCAGTTGAGAACACCTTTATTTAACCAGGTAGACTAGTTGAGAACACCTTTATTTAACCAGGTAGACTAGTTGAGAACACCTTTATTTAACCAGGTAGACTAGTTGAGAACACCTTTATTTAACCAGGTAGGCTAGTTGAGAACACCTTTATTTAACCAGGTAGGCCAGTTGAGAACACCTTTATTTAACCAGGTAGGCTAGTTGAGAACACCTTTATTTAACCAGGTAGGCTAGTTGAGAACACCTTTATTTAACCAGGTAGGCTAGTGAGAACACCTTTATTTAACCAGATAGGCTAGTTGAGAACACCTTTATTTAACCAGGTAGGCTAGTTGAGAACACCTTTATTTAACCAGGTAGGCTAGTTGAGAACACCTTTATTTAACCAGGTAGGCTAGTTGAGAACACCTTTATTTAACCAGGTAGGCTAGTTGAGAACACCTTTATTTAACCAGGTAGGCCAGTTGACAACACCTTATTTAACCAGGTAGGCTAGTTGAGAACACCTTTATTTTACCAGGTAGGCTAGTTGAGAACACCTTTATTTAACCAGGTAGGCTAGTTGAGAACACCTTTATTTAACCAGGTAGGCTAGTTGAGAACACCTTTATTTAACCAGGTAGGCCAGTTGAGAACACCTTTATTTAACCAGGTAGGCTAGTTGAGAACACCTTTATTTAACCAGGTAGGCTAGTTGAGAACACCTTTATTTAACCAGGTAGGCCAGTTGAGAACACCTTTATTTAACCAGGTAGGCTAGTTGAGAACACCTTTATTTTACCAGGTAGGCTAGTTGAGAACACCCTTTATTTAACCAGGTAGGCCAGTTGAGAACACCTTTATTTAACCAGGTAGGCTAGTTGAGAACACCTTTATTTTACCAGGTAGGCTAGTTGAGAACACCTTTATTTAACCAGGTAGGCCAGTTGAGAACACCTTTATTTAACCAGGTAGGCCAGTTGAGAACACCTTTATTTAACCAGGTAGGCCAGTGAGAACACCTTTATTTAACCAGGTAGGCCAGTTGAGAACACCTTATTTAACCAGGTAGGCTAGTTGAGAACACCTTTATTTAACCAGGTAGGCCAGTTGAGAACACCTTTATTTAACCAGGTAGGCTAGTTGAGAACACCTTTATTTAACCAGGTAGGCCAGTTGAGAACACCTTTATTTTACCAGGTAGGCCAGTTGAGAACACCTTTATTTTACCAGGTAGGCCAGTTGAGAACACCTTTATTTAACCAGGTAGGCTAGTTGAGAACACCTTTATTTAACCAGGTTGGCTAGTTGAGAACACCTTTATTTTACCAGGTAGGCCAGTTGAGAACACCTTTATTTAACCAGGTAGGCCAGTTGAGAACACCTTTATTTAACCAGGTAGGCCAGTTGAGAACACCTTTATTTTACCAGGTAGGCCAGTTGAGAACACCTTTATTTAACCAGGTAGGCCAGTTGAGAACACCTTTATTTAACCAGGTAGGCCAGTTGAGAACACCTTTATTTGACCAGGTAGGCCAGTTGAGAACACCTTATTTAACCAGATAGGCCAGTTGAGAACACCTTTATTTTACCAGGTAGGCCAGTTGAGAACACCTTTATTTAACCAGGTAGGCCAGTTGAGAACACCTTTATTTGACCAGGTAGGCCAGTTGAGAACACCTTTATTTAACCAGGTAGGCCAGTTGAGAACACCTTTATTTAACCAGGTAGGCCAGTTGAGAACAAGTTCTCATTTACAGCTGCGACCTGGCCAAGATAAAGCAAAGCAGTGCGGCAAAAACAACAACACAGAGTTACACATGAAATCAACAAACGTACAGTGAATAACACAAAATAAATATCTATGTACAGTGTGTGCAAATGGAGTAAGGAGGTAAGGCAATAAATAGCCCAATAGTCGCAAAGTAATTACAATGTAGCAAATTAACACAGGAGTGATGGATGTGCAGATGATGATGTGCAAGAAGAGATACTGAGGTGCAAAACAGCAAAATAAGTTAACAAATAACAATATGGGGATGAGGTAGTTGGATGAGCTATTTACAGATGGGCTATGTACAGCTGCAGCGATCGCTAAGCTGCTCAGATAGCTGATGCTTAAAGTTGGTGAGGGAGATTTCAGTCTCCAATTTCAGCGATTTTTGCAATTCATTCCAGTCATTGACAAAACAGATGGCACTGTGATAGACTGCATCCAGTTTGCTGAGTAGAGTCTTGGAGGCTATTTTGTAAATGACATCGCCGAAGTCGAGGATCGGTAGGATGGTCAGTTTTACGAGGGTATGTTTGGCAGCGTTACTGAAGGAGGCTTTGTTGTGAAATAGGAAGCCGATTCTAGATTTAATTTTGGATTAGAGATGCTTAATATGAGTCTGGAAAGAAGGTTGTCCACAGGCAAATGGCTAACATGGTCTCATTGGAATGTGAAAATAGTTACCAGGTCATTGTAGCTCCAGGGTGCCCAGACACACAGCCCAGAGTGGGTGGAAATGTGCTTTGGTAATGAAATGTCACTTCCTTATGTCATAAAGACCTGTCTGGGAGGATTTACCTTGTTCTCTGGTGATGATGTCATAAAGTACATTTGACCAGTCTGGGAGGATTTACCTCGTTCTCTGGTGATGATGTCATAAAGTACATTTGACCTGTCTGGGAGGATTTACCTTGTTCTCTGGTGATGATGTCATAAAGTACATTTGACCTGTCTGGGAGGATTTACCTCGTTCTCTGGTGATGATGTCATAAAGTACATTTGACCTGTCTGGGAGGATTTACCTCGTTCTCTGGTGATGATGTCATAAAGTACATCTGACCTGTCTGGGAGGATTTACCTCGTTCTCTGGTGATGATGTCATAAAGTACATTTGACCTGTCTGGGAGGATTTACCTCGTTCTCTGGTGATGATGTCATAAAGTACATTTGACCTGTCCGGGAGGATTTACCTCGTTCTCTGGTGATGATGTCATAAAGTACATTTGACCTGTCTGGGAGGATTTACCTCGTTCTCTGGTGATGATGTCATAAAGTACATCTGACCTGTCTGGGAGGATTTACCTTGTTCTCTGGTGATGATGTCATAAAGTACATTTGACCTGTCTGGGAGGATTTACCTTGTTCTCTGGTGATGATGTCATAAAGTACATTTTGACCTGTCTGGGAGGATTTACCTTGTTCTCTGGTGATGATGTCATAAAGTACATTTGACCTGTCTGGGAGGATTTACCTTGTTCTCTGGTGATGATGTCATAAAGTACATTTGACCTGTCTGGGAGGATTTACCTCGTTCTCTGGTGATGATGTCATAAAGTACATTTGACCTGTCTGGGAGGATTTACCTCGTTCTCTGGTGATGATGTCATAAATTACATTTGACCTGTCTGGGAGGATTTACCTTGTTCTCTGGTGATGATGTCATAAAGTACATTTGACCTGTCTGGGAGGATTTACCTCGTTCTCTGGTGATGATGTCATAAATTACATTTGACCAAGACAAATATGGTTCTTCATGTTCTGAATGGTTCAGTGGGGTCTTTCTCTGGCATTGTCATGCCCTGACCATAGAAAGCATTTTCCCCATTGTTGTCTGTGTGCACACCAGTAGCTTCACGTTTCGTTTGGTATTTTGTTGTGTTTGTTTCGGTGTTCATTTAATAAAGTAATACTACATGTCATGTCTCAAAATGGCTATCTAACTTACCTTGGTATTGTTTTATGTCCTCCGGATTGGAGAATAAAGATGACGAGTTCAATGTTGAGCCTGTCAGGGAGCCTTAATTATTGCACAGCATCCAGCCCAGCTGACGCAATGCTATTTTCCAAATGTTTGACCACGTTCTCTCCATTGATGTAATCTTGTCCATCCTACAAGGGGAAAAGCTCTGATAACTTTTGAATGGATTATGATTGAGACATGAGGTGTTTTTCATTTGAACTACTCTAGTAGTTATAGCTGACGTATTCCTTATATGCCACCAGTGTACCGTGTGGACTTTACAGTGCATTCAGAAAGTATTCAGACCTCTTCACTTTTTCCACATTTTGTTACGTTACATCCTTCTAAAATATATGAAACTATTTTTCCCCTCATCAATTTACACACAATACCCCATACTGACATCACAATACCCCATAATGACATCACAATACCCCATAATGACATCACAATACCCCATAATCACATCACAATACCCCATAATGACATCACAATACCCCATAATGACAAAGTGAAAACAGGTTTTTAGAAATTTTGGAACATGGTCACTCTGACAGAGCTCCAGAGTTCCTTTGTGGAGATGGGAGAACCTTCCAGAAGGACAACCATCTCTGCAGGACTCCACCAATGAGGCCTTTGTGGTAGAGTGTCCAAACGGGAGCCACCCCTCAGTAAAAGGCGCTTGACAAAATCTGCTTGTAGTTTGCCAAAGGCACCTAAAGGACTCTCAGACCATAAGAAACAAGATTCTCTGGTCAGATGAAACTAAGATTGAACTCAAGCGTCACGTCTGGAGGAAACCTGGCTACGGTGAAGCATGGTGGTGGCAGCATCATGATGCGGGTATGTTTTTCAGGAGACTAGTCAGGATCAAGGGAAAGATGAACAGAGCAAAGTACATAGATCTTTGATGACAATCTGCTCCAGTGCTCAGGACGTCAGACTGGGGCGAAGGTTCACCTTCCAACAGGACAACGACCCTAAGCACTCAGCCAAGACAACGCAGGAGTGGCTTCGGGACAAGTCTGAATTCCCTTGAGTTTCCCAGCCAGAGCCCAGACTTGAACCTCGGACATCTCTGAAGAGACCTGAAAATAGCTGTGCAGCGATGCTCCCATCCAACCTGACAGAGAACTTGAGAGTATCTGCAGAGAAGAATGAGAATTTGGAGAAGCCCCCCAAATACAGGTGTGCCATGCTTGTAGTGTCATACCCAAGAAGACTTGAGGCTGTAATTGCTGCCAAAGGTACTTCAATAAAGTACTGAGTAAACGGTCAAATCAAATCAAATCAATGTTTATTTGTCACGTGCGCTGAATACAACAGGTGTAGACCTTACAGTGAAATGCTGAATACAACAGGTGTAGACCTTACAGTGAAATGCTGAATACAACAGGTGTAGTAGACCTTACAGTGAAATGCTGAATACAACAGGTGTAGTACACCTTACAGTGAAATGCTGAATACAACAGGTGTTTCACCTTACAGTGAAATGCTGAATACAACAGGTGTTTCACCTTACAGTGAAATGCTGAATACAACAGGTGTAGTAGACCTTACAGTGAAATGCTGAATACAACAGGTGTAGTAGACCTTACAGTGAAATGCTGAATACAACAGGTGTTTCACCTTACAGTGAAATGCTGAATACAACAGGTGTTTCACCTTACAGTGAAATGCTGAATACAACAGGTGTTTCACCTTACAGTGAAATGCTGAATACAACAGGTGTAGTAGACCTTACAGTGAAATGCTGAATACAACAGGTGTTTCACCTTACAGTGAAATGCTGAATACAACAGGTGTTTCACCTTACAGTGAAATGCTGAATACAACAGGTGTAGTAGACCTTACAGTGAAATGCTGAATACAACAGGTGTAGTAGACCTTACAGTGAAATGCTGAATACAACAGGTGTTTCACCTTACAGTGAAATGCTGAATACAACAGGTGTTTCACCTTACAGTGAAATGCTGAATACAACAGGTGTTTCACCTTACAGTGAAATGCTGAATACAACAGGTGTAGTAGACCTTACAGTGAAATGCTTACTTACAAGCTCTAACCAACAATGCAATTTTTAAGTAAAAAAATAGGTATTAGGTAAACAATAGATAAGTAAAGAAATTAAAAAACAATAAATGACAGTGAAAATAACAGTAGCGAGGTTATATACAGGTGGTACCGGTACAGAGTCAATGTGCTGGGGCACCGGTTAGTTGGGATAATTGAGGTAATATATACATGTTGGTAACGTTAAAGTAACTATGCATAGATGATAACCAGAGAGTAGCAGCAGCGTAAAAGAGGGGGTGGAGGGGGGGACACCATGCAAATAGTCCGGGTAGCCATTTTAATAACTGTTCAGGAGTCTTATGGCTTCGGGGTAAAAGCTGTTGAGAAGCCTTTTGATCCTAGACTTGGCTCTCCGGTACCGTTTGCCATGCGAAAACAGTCCATGAGAAAACAGTCTATGACTGGGGTGGCTGAGGTCTTTGACAATTTTTAGGGTCTTCCTCTGACACCGCCTGGTATAGAGTTCGTGGATGGCAGGAAGCTTGGCCCCAGTGATGTACTGGGCCGTTTGCACTACCTTCTGTAGTGCCTTGAGGTCGAAGGCCGAGCAGTTGCCATACCAGGTGCAACTAGTCAGGATGCTCTCGAAGTTGCAGCTGTAGAACCTTTGGAGGATCTGAGGACCCATGCCAAATCTTTTCAGGCTCCTGAGGGGGAATAGGTTTTGTCGTGCCCTCTTCACGACTGTCTTGGTGTTTGGAACATTCTAGTTTGTTGGTGATTTGGACACCAAGGAACTTGAAGCTCTCAACCTGCTCCACTACAGCCCAGTCAATGAGAATGGGGGCGTGCTTGGTCCACTCTTTTCTGT
>NW_022265983.1:52500-67500 GCF_002021735.2 Oncorhynchus kisutch | reverse complement strand
CCTGACCTGGGTTCACATGCTATTTGAAATCTGCCAAATATTTTAAGCGTTTGCCTGTCTGGAGTATCAGATGGACAGGGTTTGCACTTTTTCGACCGTATTTCATTTGTGCCAGGCAACCCCAATTAAGAGAAAGACAATTAATTGAATGAAACCGAATACTATTTGAACCCAGGTCTGGCTAGTCTATCCACTGAACCAGAGGAGTACTGTCTGTCTGTCTGTCTGTCTGTCTGTCTGTATGTATGTCTGTTATGTCTGTCTGTCTGTCTGTTATGTCTGTCTGTTATGTCTGTCTGTCTGTTATGTCTGTCTGTCTGTCTGTCTGTCTGTCTGTCTGTCTGTCTGTCTGTCTGTCTGTCTGTCTGTCTGTCTGTCTGTCTGTCTGTCTGTCTGTCTGTCTGTCTGTCTGTCTGTCTGTCTGTCTCTGTCTCTGTCTCTGTCTCTGTCTGTTATGTCTGTCTGTCTGTCTGTCTGTCTGTTATGTCTGTCTGTCTGTCTGTCTGTCTGTCTGTCTGTCTGTCTGTCTGTCTGTCTGTCTGTCTGTCTGTTATGTCTGTCTGTCTGTGTCTGTCTGTCTGTCTGTCTGTCTGTCTGTCTGTCTGTCTGTCTGTTATGTCTGTCTGTCTGTCTGTCTGTCTGTCTGTCTGTCTGTCTGTCTGTCTGTCTGTCTGTTATGTCTGTCTGTCTGTCTGTCTGTCTGTCTGTCTGTCTGTCTGTCTGTCTGTCTGTCTGTTATGTCTGTCTGTCTGTCTGTCTGTCTGTCTGTCTGTCTGTCTGTCTGTCTGTCTGTCTGTCTGTCTGTCTGTCTGTCTGTCTGTCTGTCTGTCTGTCTGTCTGTCTGTCTGTCTGTCTGAAGCATGTTTATTTATTTATGATATCACCCCTCTTTCATTTGGGGAATTCTGATTCTTTTCCCTCTTTAAAATGTGCATGGCACCCCACTCCAGGGACTAAATGATTTAGCACTCCGTCTCATGGACTGCGTCCCCAATGGCACCCTATTCCTTATATGGTAAAGTCTGTCTGACCAGGGCCCACGGGGCTCATAGGGCCCTGGTCAAAAGTAGTGCACTAAATAGGGAATAGGGTGCCATTGGGGATGCATGTGTTGAAAGTCAGCAGTTAATGTTAATTCAGCTTTTTTCTAGAAACAGTATCAGGCCCCTTCTACTCCCTCCTTCATTTAACTTCTCTCTACCCTCTTCACACTTAGAGAAACTATCAAAGTGAATGTGTGTGTGTCTGTCTGTGTGCTTGTGTGTGAGTGTGTGTGTGTGTGAGTTTGCGTGTGTGTCTGTGTGTGTTTGCATGTGTGTGTCTGTGTGTATGTCTGCGTGTGTGTGTGTCTGCGTGTATGCGTGTGTTTGTGTGTGTGGGAGTGTGTGTGTGTGTGTGTGTGTGTGTGTGAGAGAGAGTGCATGAGAGAGTGCGTGTGGGGGTGTGTGTTTGTGTGTGTGTGTGTGTGTGTGTGTGTGTGTGTGTGTGTGTGTGTGTGTGTGTGTGTGTGTGTGTGTGTGTGTGTGTGTGTGTGTGTGTGTGTGTGTGTATGTGTGTGTGTGTGTGTGTGTGTGTGTGTGAGAGAGTGCATGAGAGAGTGCGTGTGGGGGTGTGTGTATGTGTGTGGGAGTGTGTGTGAGTGCATGTACCACTACACCACTACTTATCCCCATCACCACATCCCCTCCAAAGCCTCAAAAAATTCAAATCAACATTAAAATTGTTTTATGTTTAAGTAAGATTCAGTGAACTCCATTATTTCCCCTTGCTATTTGTTTGAATAATTCAGTTAAGATGGCTGAATTATGGATAAAGTGTACAGTCAGAAGAAAAGGGTTGATGCACAGCCCGGGGCTCTAGCCCAGCCTTAATGATGTCTGCTGGAGATGGATAGAGAGAGGAGAAGAGGGAGATGGATAGAGAGAGGAGAAGAGGGAGATGGATAGAGAGAGGAGAAGAGGGAGATGGATAGAGAGGAGAAGAGGGAGATGGATAGAGAGAGGAGAAGAGGGAGATGGATAGAGAGGAGAAGAGGGAGATGGATAGAGAGAATAGGGAGATGGATAGAGAGAGGAGAAGAGGGAGATGGATAGAGAGAAGAGGGAGATGGATAGAGAGAGGAGAAGAGGGAGATGGATAGAGAGAGGAGAAGAGGGAGATGGAAAGAGAGAGGAGAAGAGGGAGATGGAGAAACAACTCTCTAAACTTCAGAGTCATTTGATTTCTGAATGATTCAAAAAAAGGCCATGTTGTCTCAGAACTGTAGGGAAGACTGCTTCAAACCCAGGGAGAAAATCCCTGACCAGGGACCGACAGTATGATAACCAACCAGCCCCATGGTGTAAAGTAGACCATTCCTGACCAGGGACCTACACTATGATAACCAACCGGCCCCATGGTGTAAAGTAGACCATTCCTGACCAGGGACCTACAGTATGATAACCAACCGGCCCCATGGTGTAAAGTAGACCATTCCTGACCAGGGACCTACACTATGATAACCAACCGGCCCCATGGTGTAAAGTAGACCATTCCTGACCAGGGACCTACAGTATGATAACCAACCGGCCCCATGGTGTAAAGTAGACCATTCCTGACCAGGGACCTACACTATGATAACCAACCGGCCCCATGGTGTAAAGTAGACCATTCCTGACCAGGGACCTACAGTATGATAAGCAATGTAGTAGAATAGAATACAGTATATAAGATATGAGATGAGTAAAGCAGTATGTCAACATTCTTAAATTGGCCAGTAATTCCATGTCTGTGTTCATAGGCCAACAGCCTCTAAGGTACAGTGTGGGAGCCAGCTAGTGATGGCTATTTAACAGTCTGATGGTCTTGAGATAGAAGCTGTTTTTCAGCCTCTCTGAGTTAGTGGTGGCTATTTAACAGTCTGATGGCCTTGCGATAGAAGCTGTTTTTCAGTCTCTCGGTCCCTGCATTGATGCACCTGTACTGACCTCGCCTTCTGGATGATATACGGGGTGAACAGGCCGTGTACAAGTCGTTCAGTGAGGAGATCCCTTGTCCAGACCAAATATGAAACGGCCTGTCTAATAGTGATAGTGAGAATGTATGGTTCTTTAATAAGGACGATAGAGGACGATAGAGGATGATAGAGGATGATAGAGGATGATAGAGGACGATAGAGGACGATAGAGGACGATAGAGGAGGATAGAGGACGATAGAGGACGATAGAGGATGATAGAGGATGATAGAGGACGATAGAGGATGATAGAGGATGATAGAGGACGATAGAGGATGATAGAGGACGATAGAGGACGATAGAGGATGATAGAGGATGATAGAGGACGATAGAGGATGATAGAGGACGATAGAGGATGATAGAGGATGATAGAGGATGATAGAGGATGATAGAGGATGATAGAGGATGATAGAGGACGATAGAGGACGATAGAGGACGATAGAGGACGATAGAGGATGATAGAGGACGATAGAGGATGATAGAGGATGATAGAGGATGATAGAGGACGATAGAGGATGATAGAGGACGATAGAGGATGATAGAGGACGATAGAGGACGATAGAGGACGATAGAGGACGATAGAGGACGATAGAGGATGATAGAGGACAATAGAGGATGATAGAGGATGATAGAGGACGATAGAGGACGATAGAGGACGATAGAGGACGATAGAGGACGATAGAGGATGATAGAGGATGATAGAGGATGATAGAGGACGATAGAGGATGATAGAGGACGATAGAGGATGATAGAGGACGATAGAGGATGATAGAGGACGATAGAGGATGATAGAGGATGATAGAGGACGATAGAGGATGATAGAGGACGATAGAGGACGATAGAGGACGATAGAGGATGATAGAGGATGATAGAGGACGATAGAGGACGATAGAGGATGATAGAGGACGATAGAGGATGATAGAGGATGATAGAGGATGATAGAGGATGATAGAGGATGATAGAGGATGATAGAGGACGATAGAGGATGATAGAGGATGATAGAGGACGATAGAGGACGATAGAGGACGATAGAGGATGATAGAGGATGATAGAGGACGATAATTCACTGAGACCAAACAATCGCCTGAACTGTTTCCAGATTTTAACAGAATGTTTCACAATAGGCTTTTTAGTGTATTTGGAATCAGGCTCAGCTAACACAAGTTTTGAGCAGAGTAAGACAGCTAAGGAGGTGGGGCCATAGGATGAAATCTCCAAGGTCAACCATTTTCGGGCCTGTAATATCAGGGGTTTCTGTCATCCAAAATAAAATGATTCTTATATTAGCTACCCAGTAATAATATTGAATGTTTGGAAGTCCTAGACCACCCTGGCCGTGTGTCACGCCCTGACCATAGAGAGCCATTGGTTCTCTATGGTGTAGTAGGTCAGGGCGTGACTAGGGGATGATCTAGTATATCTATTTCTATGTTGGTGCTAATATGGTTCCCAATTAAAGGCAGCTGTTTTTTCATTGCCTCTGATTGGAGATCATGTTTAGGTAGCTATTTCCCCACCTGTGTTTTGTGGGATATTGTGTGTTAGTGTGTTTGGGCGGGGGGGGGGGGGGGGGTACTGTCATGCCCTGACCACAGAGAGCTCATGGTTCCCTATGGTGTAGTAGGTCAGGGCGTGACTACGAGGTGATCTATTATATCTATTTCTATGTTGGTGCTAATATGGTTCCCATTTAGAGGCAGCTGTTTTTCATTGCCTCTGATTGGGGATCATATTTAGGTAGCTATTTCCCCACCTGTGTTTGTGGGATATTGTGTGTTAGTGTGTTTGGGCACCACGTCCTCACCGGCTTTAGGCAGCTATTTCCCCACCTGTGTTTGTGGCATATTGTGTGTTTGTGGCATATTGTGTGTTTGTGGCATATTGTGTGTTTGTGGGATATTGTGTGTTTGTGGGATATTGTGTGTTTGTGGGATATTGTGTGTTTGTGGGATATTGTGTGTTTGTGGGATATTGTGTGTTTGTGGGATATTGTGTGTTTGTGGGATATTGTGTGTTTGTGGGATATTGTGTGTTTGTGGGATATTGTGTGTTTGTGGGATATTGTGTGTTAGTGTGTTTGGGCGCTACGTCCTCACCGGCTTTAGGCAGCTATTTCCCCACCTGTGTTTGTGGGATATTGTGTGTTAGTGTGTTTGGGCACCACGTCCTCACCGGCTTTAGGCAGCTATTTCCCCACCTGTGTTTGTGGGATATTGTGTGTTAGTGTGTTTGGGCACCACGTCCTCACCGGCTTTAGGCAGCTATTTCCCCACCTGTGTTTGTGGGATATTGTGTGTTAGTGTGTTTAGGCAGCTATTTCCCCACCTGTGTTTGTGGGATATTGTGTGTTAGTGTGTTTAGGCAGCTATTTCCCCACCTGTGTTTGTGGGATATTGTGTGTTAGTGTGTTTGGGCACCACGTCCTCACCGGCTTTAGGCAGCTATTTCCCCACCTGTGTTTGTGGGATATTGTGTGTTAGTGTGTTTAGGCAGCTATTTCCCCACCTGTGTTTGTGGGATATTGTGTGTTAGTGTGTTTAGGCAGCTATTTCCCCACCTGTGTTTGTGGGATATTGTGTGTTAGTGTGTTTAGGCAGCTATTTCCCCACCTGTGTTTGTGGGATATTGTGTGTTAGTGTGTTTAGGCAGCTATTTCCCCACCTGTGTTTGTAAGTTTTGTTATTTTGTTTCGTTAGTTTGACTTAAACAAATATGTGGAACTATAGTCACGCTGAGCCTTGGTCATTTCCAAGATCGTGACACCGTGAGATCTTTGCAATATGCTTTTACATATCCAAGGGCTTTTCTTGTTCCAGATTAAAGCAGATATCAATTAATCTATAGAGATGAAACAAAATAGATTTTGTTTAAAAAGATAGGAATACATTGAAGTAAGTATAAAAACGTAAGTAATACATTCATTTTAACAGTGTTAATTCTTCCACCCAAAGAAAGAGAAAGTAAATCCCAGCGTTCAAGCTCCTGTTTCAGGTGGAGTGTCAGTGGAGGGAAATTTTCTTCATAGAGATCTTTTGAAATCGTGTCAAACCCAAATTCCCAAGTATTTTAATTTCTGCTTACTCACTCTGAAGGGCATGTGACTAAAACAAGTTTTCACTGCAAGATTAATAGGCATCAATAGACCTTTTTTTGTAGATTCAATTTATATTTTACCAAATGTCTTTAGTACAACCTGGAAGACCAGTTAAAGGGGCAGACATATAATAGCATGTCATCCGCATAGAGTGAGACCTCGAATACCTTTGATAGTGGTGTTACTATGTATTGCTATGGCTAAAGGCTCAATTGCGATGGCAAACAGCTGAGGGAAAAGAGGACACCCCTGTCTTGACCCACATTGAAGTTGGAGATAGGATGAAAGGTTATTATTTGTGCACACTGCAGCCATAGGGGAGGAGTAAAGGACTTTGATCCAGGACATTAAATTAGTTTGAGAGTATAAAAAAGATAATCCCACTCCACCCGATCGAACACCTTCTCAGCCTCAACAATATCTCTGGAATGTCAGATGAAGAGGGATTATAAAGTAGATTATAAAGATGTCTGATTTAAAAAAAAGAATGACAATTTTTTTTTTTTATGGAACCAATTTGACCTGTAGAGATAATGGAGGGAAGGACTGACTCAAAACGGTAGGCAAGCATCTAAGAAAGTATCTTTACTTCGCAATTGAGTAAATAAGTTGGCCTACATGAACCATACTCAAGAGTTTGTTTTCCTTTCTCAGAATAAGTTAAATAAATGCCTGTCTCGTTGAGGGTAAAGAGTTTGAGGAAAACGATTCCTCAAATACGAAAAGTAAGAGAAGAGAAAGTTGGTCAGATAATTTTTTTAAAGAATTTGCTCGGAAAATCCATCAGGTCCAGGGATTTACCACACGGCATACCTGTGAGTAAAAGTTATGAAATCATGACTTGATCTCTAAATGATCAATACATGTGTTACCCAGCTCGTCAGTTATCTCAGGTATGGTTTGATTTGAGGTTCTCTGACGCAGCAGGCATGCTCGCATTTTTCTTGATTTCTCTCCATATTCATTTCATGTTGTTTTACTAATTAGATTTTCAGCTTGTTGAGTTGGACTGACTCAAAACGGTAGGCAAGCATCTAAGAAAGTATCTTTACTTCGCAATTGAGTAAATAAGTTGGCCTACATGAACCATACTCAAGAGTTTGTTTTCCTTTCTCAGAATAAGTTAAATAAATGCCTGTCTCGTTGAGGGTAAAGAGTTTGAGGAAAACGATTCCTCAAATACGAAAAGTAAGAGAAGAGAAAGTTGGTCAGATAATTTTTTTAAAGAATTTGCTCGGAAAATCCATCAGGTCCAGGGATTTACCACACGGCATACCTGTGAGTAAAAGTTATGAAATCATGACTTGATCTCTAAATGATCAATACATGTGTTACCCAGCTCGTCAGTTATCTCAGGTACGGTTTGATTTGAGGTTCTCTGACGCAGCAGGCATGCTCGCATTTTTCTTGATTTCTCTCCATATTCATTTCATGTTGTTTTACTAATTAGATTTTCAGCTTGTTGAGTTGAAAGAAGATCAAACTCTGTCTGAAGTGTCAAATGTTGTTTTAGTAAATCTGCGGATGAATAGTGTGAATATGCCAACTCCCAGATGTTATTTGTCAGTTCCACTGGGTGATGAATTTTGCACTTCCTTAATCTTGCGCAGTAGGAAATAATTTGGCCCTTAGATAAGCCTTCATTGATTCTCATACTGCTGTAGGAGACATTCCAGGGGTTTGATTAAGATCGAGAAATAGTTAAATCTGAGATTATATAAAAGCAACAAAGGTTTCTTCTGATAGCAGTAGTGAGTTAAGATTAACAGGGGTTTCTTCTGATACCACTAGTGAGTTAAGCCGCCAAGAGCAATAATTGGGCTGTGTATTTGGTATAAGATTCAAAATTACTATACAGTGGGGCAAAAAAGTATTTAGTCAGCCACCAATTGTGCAAGTTCTCCCACTTAAGATGAGAGAGGCCTGTAATTTTCATCATAGGTACACTTCAACTATGACAGATAAAAATGAGGGAAAAAAATCGAGAAAATCACAATTGTAGGATTTTTTTATGAATTTATTTGCAAATTATGGTGGAAAATAAGTATTTGGTCACCTGCAAACAAGCAAGATTTCTGGCTCTCACAGACCTGTAACTTCTTCTTTAAGAGGCTCCTCTGTCCTCCACTCGTTACCTGTATTATGTCTTAAGAAATAGCTTAATTGTGAATAGTGTCTTTGATGAAGCCGAGGAGAGCTACGATCCAGATTGGGTGACACATTTCACATCACCATCTAGTATCAGAGATAGAGAAAACACATTGGTGATGAATCAACTGCTATCCCAATGTGGTGCATACATTTAAGCTAAGATAACAACTTTATTTTATAGTCTTCCTTCAACAATAATGAAACAGCCTGCTGAGTCTGCCTCTACACATGACATTGCAAATGGTTCTTACTAATTAAATGGTAAAAAAAAAAACATTAACAAACAACACTCTAAAGTCTGATATGAAAATATGGGACGTTTTGAGGATCCGTGGATCTCATGTTTACAGGGGAGGAGAGAATATCGAATATCTACATGACTAAATGCTAGTTTATATATATATATATATATATATATACAGTTCCTTGCAAAAGTATTCATCCCCCTTGGTGTTTTTCCTATTTTGTTGCATTACAACCTGTAATTTAAATTGATTTTCATTTGGATTTCATGTAATAGTCATACACAAAATAGTCCAAATTGGTGAAGTGAAATGAAAAAAAGTACTTGTTTAAAAATTAAAAAGAAACGTCAAACTGGTGCTTGAATATGTATCCCCTTTGCTATGAAGCCCCTAAATACGATCTGGTGCAACCAGTTACCTTCAGAAGTCACATAATTCCTTAAATAAAGTCCACCTGTGCACAATTTAAGTGTCACATGATCTGTCACATGATCTCAGTATATATACACCTGTCCTGAAAGGCCTTTTGGTGTTCACCAAAAGGCAAGTGGGAGACTCCCCAAACAAATGGAAGAAGGTACTCTGGTCAAATTGAGCTTTTTGGCCATCAAGGAAAATGCTATGTCTGGCGCAAACCCAACACCTCTCATCATCTCGAGAACACCATCCCCACAGTGAAGCATGGTGGTGGCAGCATCATGCTGTGGGGATGTTTTTCATCGGCAGGGACTGGGAAATTGGTCAGAATTTAAGGAATGATGGATGGCGCTAAATACAGGAAATTTCTTGAGGGAAACCTGTTTCTGTCTTCCAGAGATTTGAGACTGGGATGGAGGTTCACCTTCCAGCAGGACAATGACCCTAAGCATACTGCTAAAGCAACACTTGAGTGGTTTAAGGTGAAACATTTAAATGTCTTGGAATGGCCTAGTCAAAGTCCAGACCTCAATCCAATTGAGAATCTGTGGTATGACTTAAAGATTGCCATACAACAGCGGAACCCATCCAACTTGAAGGAGCTGGAGCAGTTTTGCCTTGAAGAATGGGCAAAAATCCCAGTGGCTAGATGTGCCAAGCTTATAGAGACAAATCCCAAAAGACTTGCAGCTGTAATTGCTGCAAAAGGTGTCTCTACAAAGTATTGACTTTGGGGGGGTGAATAGTTACTCAAGTTTTCATTTTTTCTATCTTATTTCTTGTTTGTTTCACAATAAAAAATATTTTGCATCTTCAAAGTGGTAGGCATGTTGTGTAAATCAAATGATACAAACCCCCCCCAAAATATATTTTAATTCCAGGTTGTAATGCAACAAAATATGAAAAAAATCCAAGGGGGTGAATACTTTTGCAAGTCACTGTATACATATTTTTTATTGTTGCTTTTATTTATTTAGGGTAGTCCAATTAAGACCATTATAATATGGTTCTCAATCAGGGACAACGATAAACAGCTGCCTCTGATTGAGAACCATACCAGGCCAAACACAGAAATCCCATAACATAGAACAAGGAACATAGACAACCCACCCAACTCACGCCCTGACCATACTAAAACAAAGACATAAATAAAATATCTAAGGTCAGAACGTGACAACCATGGTCTCATTCCCAATGCTGCCCTGAATACAAACATTTTCTCACTAACAGCAAGATAAATGTACATTCCAAATAAAACAAGAATAATAAAAATAACCACAAGGCACAACCTCAACACCACAACCTCAACACCACAACCTCAACACCACAACCTCAACACCACAACCTCAACCTCAACACCACAACCTCAACACCACAACCTCAACACCACAACCTCAACACCACAACCCCAACACCACAACCTCAACACCACAACCTCAACACCACAACCTCAACACCACAACCTCAACACCACAACCACAACACCACAACCACAACACCACAACCTCAACACCACAACCTCAACACCACAAACCTCAACACCTCAACACCACAACCTCAACACCACAACCTCAACACCACAACCTCAACACCACAACCTCAACACCTCAACACCACAACCTCAACACCACAACCTCAACACCACAACCTCAACACCACAACCTCAACACCACAACCTCAACACCTCAACCTCAACACCACAACCTCAACACCTCAACACCACAACCTCAACACCACAACCTCAACACCACAACCTCAACACCTCAACACCACAACCTCAACACCACAACCTCAACACCACAACCTCAACACCACAACCTCAACACTACAACCTCAACACCACAACCTCAACACCACAACCTCAACACCACAACCTCAACACCACAACCTCAACACCACAACCTCAACACCACAACCTCAACACCTCAACCCCAACACTACAACCTCAACACCACAACCTCAACACCACAACCCCGACACCACAACCTCAACCCAACACCACAACCTCAACACCACAACCTCAACACCACAACCTCAACACCACAACCCCAACACCACAACCTCAACACCACAACCTCAACACCACAACCTCAACACCACAACCTCAACACCACAACCACAACACCACAACCACAACACCACAACCTCAACACCACAACCTCAACACCACAACCTCAACACCTCAACACCACAACCTCAACACCACAACCTCAACACCACAACCTCAACACCACAACCTCAACACCTCAACACCACAACCTCAACACCACAACCTCAACACCACAACCTCAACACCACAACCTCAACACCACAACCTCAACACCTCAACCTCAACACCACAACCTCAACACCTCAACACCACAACCTCAACACCACAACCTCAACACCACAACCTCAACACCACAACCTCAACACCTCAACCCCAACACTACAACCTCAACACCACAACCTCAACACCACAACCCCGACACCACAACCTCAACCCCAACACCACAACCTCAACACCACAACCTCAACACCACAACCTCAACACCACAACCCCAACACCACAACCTCAACACCACAACCTCAACACCACAACCACAACACCACAACCACAACACCACAACCTCAACACCACAACCTCAACACCACAACCTCAACACCTCAACACCACAACCTCAACACCACAACCTCAACACCACAACCTCAACACCACAACCTCAACACCTCAACACCACAACCTCAACACCACAACCTCAACACCACAACCTCAACACCACAACCTCAACACCTCAACCTCAACACTACAACCTCAACACCACAACATCAACACCTCAACCACAACACCACAACCTCAACACCACAACCTCAACCCCAACACCACAACCTCAACACCACAACCTCAACACCACAACCTCAACATCACAACCTCAACACCACAACCTCAACACCACAACCCCAACACCACAACCCCAACACCACAACCTCAACACCACAACCTCAACACCACAACCTCAACACCACAACACCACAACCTCAACACCACAACCTCAACACCACAACCACAACACCACAACCACAACACCACAACCTCAATACCACAACCTCAACACCACAACTTCAACAAATAAACCACAACAATCAATGGAAACAACTTCCATACTCAATTAATTCATTCAACACCAGAGTCCTAAACTGTCCTAGCGGCACCAGGGAATCAAGATGCAAGGAATTTTCTAGGTTATTCCAACAATGGGGGAAAACTATAGGAGGATTTACCTAAATTGGTGGAGACCAGAGGGACCTCAAGAATGAACCAATCCTGCAAGCGGGTTTGGTAGCTCATTCTCTTATAGGTTAGCAGCAAAGTTAGGTAAGTTGGAAGCTTGTGTAGCGGAGCTTTGGAAACAAAGAATAGGAGTAATGAAGTGACCTGTGGGACTTTGATGAGGACCAGCCGACCATTTGATACAGGAAGCAGTGGTGATTATTGAAACTGTCACCTGTGATAAAGCGAAGGGCTCTATGGAAGACGGCATTAACAGATTTAAGTGTAGCGGCTGCTGCAATCTGGATAATGGTGTCATTGACTAGGATATCAATTCCTATATATTGGCCTGAATATTGACTATTGCTTCTAGGTTATGGAAATAACGTTTCGGTGTTTGAATTTTATAATCTGGTTATAAATGTTATAAAATTGTTTAATTATTTGAACAAATTCAACCTCTTATTGTATTATTTGTTCTGTCCGAGTTCCATCCTCGTTGACAAAACAAGACGTTGCCAAATAGTATCTTGTCCTCAATATCGTATAGACTAAAGTAATGCAACTTTCAGAGGGCTTCTGCTCTTTGCATCAAGGATTTATCCTACCAGCCAGTAGTGATGACATCCGCACACGCACGCACGCACGCACCCACCCACCCACCCACCCACCCACCCACCCACCCACACACACACACACACACACACACACACACACACACACACACACACACACACACACACACACACACACACACACACACACACACACACACACACACACACACACACACACACACACACACACACTATAAACACCATAGCTCCAGCTGGCAGGGAGTCTTCCTGTTCACACACACACCCTGACAGGGCAGCAAACTATCCTAATTGGCCACATTCCTCTAATTATCCAATCATAAAGCCATAAGCAGGATCACACCTCATTAACATGCCCCGCCCCCTCTGCCACTGGCTGCTCCCTCTCACCAAGGGGCCGGTTAATGTTCAGTAGGCAGAAAACGTTTAGAAACAGAGTGAAACGGAGAGGTACTCCCTCTCACCAAGGGGCCGATTAATGTTCAGTAGGCAGAAAACGTTTAGAAACAGAGTGAAACGGAGGAGGTACTACCTCTCACCAATGGGCCGATTAATGTTCAGTAGGCAGAAAACGTTTAGAAACAGAGTAAAACGGAGAGGTACTCCCTCTCACCAAGGGGCCAATTAATGTTCAGTAGGCAGAAAACGTTTAGAAACAGAGTGAAACGGAGAGGTACTACCTCTCACCAAGGGGCCGATTAATGTTCAGTAGGCAGAAAACGTTTAGAAACAGAGTGAAACGGAGAGGTACTCCCTCTCACCAAGGGGCCGATTAATGTTCAGTAGGCAGAAAACGTTTAGAAACAGAGTGAAACGGAGAGGTACTACCTCTCACCAAGGGGCCGATTAATGTTCAGTAGGCAGAAAACGTTTAGAAACAGAGTGAAACGGAGAGGTACTACCTCTCACCATGGACCAAATACTGTACACTGGGCCCTGTTCAGTTGGAAAAATGTTTTAATATTTTCCATGTCGTACACAGAGGATGGAGAGAAACATGTACTAATCTTCATGATCAGACCTATCAGAAAGGGGACATCAAGGTCCCATCGTCCCTGTTGACAGAAGGTCAAGGAAAAGGCAAGTACGTAGACAGAAAGAAAACATATGATTGGCAAAGATCTATAATTGATAAGGGTTTGGTTCCCGCTGCAACAGAGAGCTGGTTGGCTCCAGATTGTTGGCGGAAGGATATTGTAGGGAGCAGGAAATTATTCATACCCGTGGTGTGAAGAGGTGGAGGGATATCGGAGTGAACGGGGCGGACAGTGGAGACGCGGTGCACAGATGTTTAGCCCAGGTGTGGAGTGCATGGAGACGCTATGGCTAACGGGTCAGTGGACTTCGACCACCTGACCGAATGAAAGGTCAGAGCAGAGGTCAAACCTGTTGGAATCCACACGGTATATAATAATAATATAATATATATAATATAATAATATAATATAATAATATAATATAATAATATAATAATATAATATAATAATATAATATAATAATATAATAATATAATATAATAATATAATACCACTAAAGTAGGACAGCAGCAAAATAAGAAACCCCTGTGAGAAACAGTATTTCAACATGTACAGGAGGGTACATTTTTATCTGCAATATCTATCTGTCTTTCTACTGTGTCTATACATACGGTAAGAGATCAATGCCGACTGTGGGGGATAGTGCAGGATGCCATCATTGGCACCCATTTAAAAAAACAAATAGACCTATTTCTATATACAAACGCAGGGGAACAAAAGGTTGGGAAGCGAGATGTATATCTCAACTCCCAATGTTGAGGGAACGGTAGGATAACCTTTATCTAATTGGCACCAGCAGAGAGCACCGGCAGAGAGCGCACCGGCAGAGAGAGCACCGGCAGAGAGCGCACCGGCAGAGAGAGCACCGGCAGAGAGCGCACCGGCAGAGAGCACCGGCAGAGAGCGCACCGGCAGAGAGAGCACCGGCAGAGAGCGCACCGGCAGAGAGAGCACCGGCAGAGAGCGCACCGGCAGAGAGCACCGGCAGAGAGCGCACCGGCAGAGAAAGCACCGGCAGAGAGAGCACCGGCAGAGAGAGCACCGGCAGAGAGAGCACCGGCAGAGAGAGCACCGGCAGAGAGCGCACCGGCAGAGAGAGCACCAGTAGAGAGCACCGGCAGAGAGAGCACGTGCAGAGAGCACCGGCAGAGAGAGCACCGGCAGAGAGAGCACGTGTAGAGAGAGCACCGGCATATTCATTGTTTTTATCATTGGGT
>NW_022265983.1:0-47500 GCF_002021735.2 Oncorhynchus kisutch | reverse complement strand
CCTTCTCTCTTCTGCCCCAGTGGACAGACCTCGCCACCCCTTCAGCCCTCTCTCCTCCCCCCAGTGGACAGACCTCACCACCTCACCACCCCTCTCTCCTCCCCTCAGTGGACAGACCTCACCACCTCCCCACCTCACCCCCCCCCTCCCCCAGTGGACAGACCTCACCACCTCACCACCCCTTCAGCCCTTCACCCCTCTCTCCTCCCCCCCAGTGGACAGACCCCCCCCCAATTTACGGACCTCGGGCAGGGCCTGGAGATAGAGGGTGGTGGGTGGTTGAGGTGGAGGGTGGGAGTTGCAGGATGAGAGCGGAGGTGGGTGCATGAGAGCAAAGAGAGAGGGGGAAGAGATCAACATGAGAGTTGAGGAGAGGCCAAATGAACCCACCAAGCAGACCCCTGTCCATTAAGGAGTCCAAATAACCTGCCAGGCCTGGCTGCCTCTACAAACACCTGGTATGGGGTCTGCCTCAGTAACGCTAATGACTGCCAATTATGGTGCGTAGTTCGTTCCAATGCTTATCAGGTATGTCCTCTCCAAGATCACTTTAAAGATCACTGTAATACTTAGACAGGTCCATATCTTTTCATCTGATGAGTCGAACCTAGAAGGGAAAAGAGCTTGGACTTCAATCACCTGAGATTAAATTGCCAGTGAACAGGTATGGCAATATACAGGAATCACTCTTTCATTGGAATAGTATTGGATTGGTACTTGATGGATTGAAACTAATGCGTTTTAAGCCTAATTAAATTCACCCCAAGCCTGTTCTCTACGACTAAGTTCCTCATTGAAGAACTATACTTGCGTACTTGCTTATGCCATTTAATTGAAACAAATCACTCTCGGAGCAGGAAATCTCGAAGCAACTTTCCCGTATATATCAAGGAAATCTATTTTGCTGCCAGACATTCAGGATATCAAAGCTAGATCTTAGATAGCAGGAGCCCTTGAATTTCCTATTTCATCAAATTAACGTTTATGAAGATAAACCGATGCTTTGATAAAAACAGAAGTGGGGGACGAGAACAAACACAATCTTCTACCCTAGTTTAAAGAGAGAGAGGTACTAAATTGCCCCGGGGTCCAAAAGAGGCCAGCAAAGTTTTTCAAGGAAAGAATTGATTTTGTGGAAACTGTCAGAGAATCGGAGGCAGAGGTCCAGAGTTACTGTATCTGGCAGTAGTGTGCACACACACATACGTCCCTGTCCTCTTTGATGGCTGGTGGGCAGATTTGCCAATAAATGACATCATACCCTTAAAACTCTTTGCCATTTCATAGCCATTTCCCACATAAAGCTCTGAAATATGATATCGGACCGGGCAATTTGTGTTCTTTGGTCTGTCTGTGAAATGGTAAAAATATGTTTATCCTTCTTACAGTCATATACAATATAATGAGGAGGACTTTGTCCCCAATCACTCCCTATTCCCTATATAGTGCACTATTTTAGACCAGGACCCCATTGGGCATAGGAAGTCATTTGGGATACAGCCTAGGACTGTCCTGTTGAAGAGATGTGGAATTCCTCGTCAGGCTTTCTATAGAGTGGGAATATATATTTTTGGCTAGGGATTTCTTCAACTATGACCTTTCCAGGATTGTTCAGCGTATTAATGAGCTGAATACATGTGGTGAATCAGAGGAATATATGTTGCCAACGTCAGAACCAGCGCTCCGTTCAGTTGGCGGAACAATCCGGAATCTTGTAAAAAAAAAGAGAGAGAGAGAGACTTAGAAAAGGGTAGAGAGGAAGACAGAGGACGGAGACAACCCAACCCGGGCTGCTGTGCTGAATGTGGGTTCAAATCTCAGGTTCACAGGAGCAGAAGTGGACATTATTTTACATTACATTTTTCATTTTAGTCATTCAGAAGACACTCTTATCCAGAGTGACTTACAGTGCATTCATCTTCAGATAGCTAGGTGGGGACAACCACACATCTCAGTCATAGTCAGTACATTCATCTTCAGATAGCTAGGTGGGACAACCACACATCTCAGTCATAGTCAGTACATTCATCTTCAGATAGCTAGGTGGGACATCCACACATCTCAGTCATAGTCAGTACATTCATCTTCAGATAGCTAGGTGGGACAACCACACATCTCAGTCATAGTCACATCTCAGTCATTGGTCCTCAATTAAGATGCTATCAGCCAACTCTGTGCTAGTAGGAAAAGACAAGTGTGAGCGTTAGTTCCTTTTCTTTTTCCACTGGCTGCTAGCTTATAATCAGGTTCTGTCCATGCAATGGATTCTGGAATACCTTGGAATAACATTGGAAAACTGTGGGAAAACCAGGCAGGACAGCCATTGTAAACGATCAAGCAGAAAAACCATTGTGAAACTCATGGAGTTTATCCTCGTCGTGATAGATTAACCATCCCTGTGGATGATGATCCCAGCTGTAACACTCTCCCTACTAAACATCCCTAAACAAACTCTCTTACACTTAAAAGGCCTTGATGAATAAGTGAAGGGGTAAAAGCTACATGGATACCATTGTATCAAGGCATTAAGCAGACAGATAAATAAATCAGTGCAATGGGAGAAAGTCAGTGGCTGCATTCCTTCCTTCTACACTGAATCTATCTTAACGGAGCGCGTAAAAATAGCTTCGACGGGGGCTAATTGTGCTTGTTGTTGAATAATGGATCAGGGAGAGGAGGGGAAGGGAGGGGAGGTGGAAATGGGGGGGGGGGGAGGTGGGAGGAGAGGAGAGACAGGGCCTTCCTGGAACTAGGGTAGGTAACGTCTGTTCTGTTCTTCTGTTCCCCAGCTACAACAGAACCCACCGGTTCCTCTGCCTGCCTGCCTGCATTCGCCTTCAGGTAAAAAATCTGCCATCCATCCACTCCCCCTCCTCCTCCTTTCTCTCTCCTCCTCTTCCCTCTTCCCTCTTGTCTGTCTGTCTGTCTGTCTGTTCAGTCTATCCACTGAACCAGAGGGGTGCTGTCTGTCTGTCCAGTCTATCCACTGAACCCGAGGAGTGCTGTCTGTCTGTCTGTCTGTCTGTCTGTCTGTCTGTCTGTCTGTCTGTCTGTCTGTCTGTCTGTCTGTCTGTCTGTCTGTCTGTCTGTCTGTCTGTCTGTCTGTCTGTCTGTCTGTCTGTCTGTCTGTCTGTCTGTCTGTCTGTCTGTCTGTCTGTCTGTCTGTCTGTCTGTCTGTCTGTCTGTCTGTCTGTCTGTCTGTCTGTCTGTCTGTCTGTCTGTCTGTCTGTCTGTCTGTCTGTCTGTCTGTCTGTCTGTCTGTCTGTCTGTCTGTCTGTCTGTCTGTCTGTCTGTCTGTCTGTCTGTCTGTCTGTCTGTCTGTCTGTCTGTCTGTCTGTCTGTCTGTCTGTCTGTCTGTCTGTCTGTCTGTCTGTCTGTCTGTCTGTCTGTCTGTCTGTCTGTCTGTCTGTCTGTCTGTCTGTCTGTCTGTCTGTCTGTCTGTCTGTCTGTCTGTCTGTGTTTATAATAATAAACACCAACAACTGCATGTTATTTGGGAACACAACAACGTGACCAAACAAGGCTTTCTTCTGCGTCCGCTCCAACAACCTAATCCCTTTAGAATCACCCTAGTGAACCCTGTATCACCCGTATGAACCCAGTATCACCCTAGTGAACCCTGTATCGTCCTAATGAACCCAGTATCACCCTAGTGAACCCTGTATCACCCTTGTGAACCCTGTATCACCCTTGTGAACCCTGTATCACCCTAGTGAACCCAGTACCACCCTTGTGAAACCTGTATCACCCTTGTGAACCCTGTACCACCCTAGTGAACCCAGTATCACCCTTGTGAAACCTGTATCACCTGTATGAATGCAGTACCGCCCTAGTGAACCCAGTATCACCCTTGTGAACCCTGTATCACCCGTATGAACCCTGTATCACCCTAGTGAACCCAGTACCACCCTTGTGAAACCTGTATCACCCTTGTGAACCCTGTACCACCCTAGTGAACCCAGTATCACCCTTGTGAAACCTGTATCACCTGTATGAACGCAGTACCGCCCTAGTGAACCCAGTATCACCCTTGTGAACCCTGTATCACCCGTATGAACCCTGTATCACCCTAGTGAACCCAGTACCACCCTTGTGAAACCTGTATCACCCTTGTGAACCCTGTACCACCCTAGTGAACCCAGTATCACCCTTGTGAAACCTGTATCACCTGTATGAACGCAGTACCACCCTAGTGAACCCAGTATCACCCTTGTGAACCCTGTATCACCCGTATGAACCCTGTATCACCCTAGTGAACCCAGTATCACCCTTGTGAACCCTGTATCACCCGTATTTATTTATTTATTTATTATTTTATTTTACCTTTATTTAACCAGGTAGGCAAGTTGAGAACAAGTTCTCATTTACAATTGCGACCTGGCCAAGATAAAGCAAAGCAGTTCGACAGATAAAACGACACAGAGTTACACATGGAGTAAAAACAAACATACAGTCAATAATGCAGTATAAACAAGTCTATATACAATGTGAGCAAATGAGGTGAGAAGGGAGGTAAAGGCAAAAAAGGCCATGATGGCAAAGTAAATACAATATAGCAAGTAAAATACTGGAATGGTAGTTTTGCAATGGAAGAATGTGCAAAGTAGAAATAAAAAATAATGGGGTGCAAAGGAGCAAAATAAATAAATAAATAAAAATTAAATACAGTTGGGAAAGAGGTAGTTGTTTGGGCTAAATTATAGGTGGGCTATGTACAGGTGCAGTAATCTGTGAGCTGCTCTGACAGTTGGTGCTTAAAGCTAGTGAGGGAGATAAGTGTTTCCAGTTTCAGAGATTTTTGTAGTTCGTTCCAGTCATTGGCAGCAGAGAACTGGAAGGAGAGGCGGCCAAAGAAAGAATTGGTTTTGGGGGTGACTAGAGAGATATACCTGCTGGAGCGTGTGCTACAGGTGGGAGATGCTATGGTGACCAGCGAGCTGAGATAAGGGGGGACTTTACCTAGCAGGGTCTTGTAGATGACATGGAGCCAGTGGGTTTGGCGACGAGTATGAAGCGAGGGCCAGCCAACGAGAGCGTACAGGTCGCAATGGTGGGTAGTATATGGGGCTTTGGTGATAAAACGGATTGCACTGTGATAGACTGCATCCAATTTGTTGAGTAGGGTATTGGAGGCTATTTTGTAAATGACATCGCCAAAGTCGAGGATTGGTAGGATGGTCAGTTTTACAAGGGTATGTTTGGCAGCATGAGTGAAGGATGTTTTGTTGCGAAATAGGAAGCCAATTCTAGATTTAACTTTGGATTGGAGATGTTTGATATGGGTCTGGAAGGAGAGTTTACAATCTAACCAGACACCTAAGTATTTGTAGTTGTCCACGTATTCTAAGTCAGAGCCGTCCAGAGTAGTGATGTTGGACAGGCGGGTAGGTGCAGGTAGCGATCGGTTGAAGAGCATGCATTTAGTTTTACTTGTATTTAAGAGCAATTGGAGGCCACGGAAGGAGAGTTGTATGGCATTGAAGCTTGCCTGGAGGGTTGTTAACACAGTGTCCAAAGAAGGGCCGGAAGTATACAGAATGGTGTCGTCTGCGTAGAGGTGGATCAGGGACTCACCAGCAGCAAGAGCGACCTCATTGATGTATACAGAGAAGAGAGTCGGTCCAAGAATTGAACCCTGTGGCACCCCCATAGAGACTGCCAGAGGTCCGGACAGCAGACCCTCCGATTTGACACACTGAACTCTATCAGAGAAGTAGTTGGTGAACCAGGCGAGGCAATCATTTGAGAAACCAAGGCTGTCGAGTCTGCCGATGAGGATATGGTGATTGACAGAGTCGAAAGCCTTGGCCAGATCAATGAATACGGCTGCACAGTAATGTTTCTTATCGATGGCGGTTAAGATATCGTTTAGGACCTTGAGCGTGGCTGAGGTGCACCCATGACCAGCTCTGAAACCAGATTGCATAGCAGAGAAGGTATGGTAAGATTCGAAATGGTCGGTAATCTGTTTGTTGACTTGGCTTGTATGAACCCAGTACTGCCCTAGTGAACCCAGTATCACCCTTGTGACCATGTATCATCCTTGTGAACCCTGTATCACCCGTATGAACCCAGTTTCACCCATATGAACCCAGTACCACCCTTGTGAACCCTGTATCACCTTTGTGACCCTGTATCACCCGTATGAACCCAGTACCGCCCTTGTGAACCCAGCATCACCCGTATGAACCCAGTACCACCCTTGTGAACCCTGTATCACCCGTATGAACCCTGTATCACCCGTATGAACCCAGTATCATCCTTGTGAACCCTGTATCACCCTTGGCAACCCTATATTTCCCTTGTGAACCCTGATTCACTATTGTGACCCTGTATCACCCTTGTGAACCCTTTGAGAGACTAGTCAAGGATCATATCACCTCCACCTTACTGGCCACCCTAGACCCACTTCAGTTTGCATACCGCCCCGACAGGTCCACAGACGACGCAATCGCCATCACACTGCACACTGCCCTATCCCATCTGGACAAGAGGAATACCTATGTAATAATGCTTTTCATTGACTACAGCTCAGCCTTCAACACCATAGTACCCTCCAAGCTCATCATCTAGCTGGAGGCCCTGTGTCTCAACCCCTCCCTGTGCAATTGGGTCCTGGACTTTCTGACGAGCTGCACCCCAGGTGGTAAAGGTAGGAAACAACATCTCCACTTCACTGACCCTCAACACTGGGGCCCCACAAGGGTCGTTCTCAGCCCCCTCCTGCACTCACTATTCACCCATGACTGCGTGGACATGCATGCCTCCAACTCAGTCATCAAGTTTGCAGACGACACAACAGTAGAGAGAGAGCCTACAGGGAGGAGGTGAGGCCACTTGGAGTGTGGTGTCGGGAAAATAACCTCACACTCAACGTCAACAAAACAAAGGAGATGATCGTGGACTTCAGGAAACAGCAGAGGGAGCAGCCCCCTATCCACATCAACAGGGCAGCAGTGGAGTAGGTGGAAAGTTTTAAGTTCCTGGGCGTACACATCACAGACAAACTGAAATAGTCCACCCAGACAGACAGCGTTGTGAAGAAGGTGCAACAGCACCTCTTCAACCTCAGGAGGCTGAACCAATATGGCTTGTCACCCAAAACCCTGACAAACTTTTACAGATGCACAATCGAGAGCTGTGGGGCTGTATCACCGCCTGGTACGGCAACTGCTCCGCCCACAGCCACAGGGCTCTCCAGAGGGTGGTGCGGTCTGCACAACACATCACCGGGGTCAAAATACCTGCACTCCAGGACACCTACAGCACCCGATGTCACGGGAAGGCCAAAAAGATCATCAAGGACAACAACCACCCGAGCCACTGCCTGTTCACCCCGTTATCATCCAGAAGGCGAGGTCAGTACAGTTGCATCAAAGCAGGGACAGAGAGACTGAAAAACAGCTTCTATCTCAAGACCATCAGACTGTTAAACAGCCATCACTAACTCAGAGTGACTGCTGCCAACATACAGACCCAAATCACTGGACACATTAATAAATAGATCACTAGCCACTTTAAATAATGCCACTTTAATAATGTTTACATATCTTACATTACTCATCTATATACTGTGATTTATACCATCTACTGCACCTTGCCCATGCCGCTCGGCCATCGCTCATCCATATACTTACATGTACATATACTCTTTCACCCCTTTAGATTTGTGTGTATTAGGTAGTTGTTGTGGAATTGTTAGATTACTTGTTAGATTTGTGTGTATTAGGTAGTTGTTGTGGAATTGTTAGATTACTTGTTATATATTACTGCACAGTCGGAACTAGAAGCACAAGCATTTCGCTACACTCGCATTAACATCTGCTAACCATGTGTATGTGACCATGAACATCTGCTAACCATGTGTATGTGACCAATAACATCTGCTAACCATGTGTATGTGACCATTAACATCTGCTAACCATGTGTATGTGACCAATAACATCTGCTAACCATGTGTATGTGACCAATAACATCTGCTAACCATGTGTATGTGACCATGAACATCTGCTAACCATGTGTATGTGACCATGAACATCTGCTAACCATGTGTATGTGACCAATAACATCTGCTAACCCTGTGTATGTGACCAATAACATCTGCTAACCCTGTGTATGTGACCAATAACATCTGCTAACCCTGTGTATGTGACCAATAACATCTGCTAACCCTGTGTATGTGACCAATAACATCTGCTAACCATGTGTATGTGACCAATAACATCTGCTAACCAAGTGTATGTGACCAATAACATCTGCTAACCATGTGTATGTGACCAATAACATCTGCTAACCATGTGTATGTGACCAATAACATCTGCTAACCCTGTGTATGTGACCAATAACATCTGCTAACCATGTGTATGTGACCAATAACATCTGCTAACCATGTGTATGTGACCAATAACATCTGCTAACCATGTGTATGTGACCATGAACATCTGCTAACCATGTGTATGTGACCAATAACATCTGCTAACCATGTGTATGTGACCATTAACATCTGCTAACCATGTGTATGTGACCAATAACATCTGCTAACCATGTGTATGTGACCAATAACATCTGCTAACCCTGTGTATGTGACCAATAACATCTGCTAACCCTGTGTATGTGACCAATAACATCTGCTAACCCTGTGTATGTGACCAATAACATCTGCTAACCATGTGTATGTGACCAATAACATCTGCTAACCCTGTGTATGTGACCAATAACATCTGCTAACCATGTGTATGTGACCAATAACATCTGCTAACCATGTGTATGTGACCAATAACATCTGCTAACCCTGTGTATGTGACCAATAACATCTGCTAACCCTGTGTATGTGACCAATAACATCTGCTAACCCTGTGTATGTGACCAATAACATCTGCTAACCATGTGTATGTGACCAATAACATCTGCTAACCATGTGTATGTGACCAATAACATCTGCTAACCATGTGTATGTGACCAATAACATCTGCTAACCATGTGTATGTGACCAATAACATCTGCTAACCATGTGTATGTGACCAATAACATCTGCTAACCCTGTGTATGTGACCAATAACATCTGCTAACCATGTGTATGTGACCAATAACATCTGCTAACCATGTGTATGTGACCAATAACATCTGCTAACCATGTGTATGTGACCAATAACATCTGCTAACCATGTGTATGTGACCAATAACATCTGCTAACCATGTGTATGTGACCAATAACATCTGCTAACCCTGTGTATGTGACCAATAACATCTGCTAACCATGTGTATGTGACCAATAACATCTGCTAACCATGTGTATGTGACCAATAACATCTGCTAACCATGTGTATGTGACCAATAACATCTGCTAACCCTGTGTATGTGACCAATAACATCTGCTACCCATGTGTATGTGACCAATAACATCTGCTAACCCTGTGTATGTGACCAATAACATCTGCTAACCCTGTGTATGTGACCAATAACATCTGCTAACCCTGTGTATGTGACCAATAACATCTGCTAACCCTGTGTATGTGACCAATAACATCTGCTAACCATGTGTATGTGACCAATAACATCTGCTAACCAAGTGTATGTGACCAATAACATCTGCTAACCAAGTGTATGTGACCAATAACATCTGCTAACCATGTGTATGTGACCAATAACATCTGCTAACCCTGTGTATGTGACCAATAACATCTGCTAACCATGTGTATGTGACCAATAACATCTGCTAACCATGTGTATGTGACCAATAACATCTGCTAACCATGTGTATGTGACCATGAACATCTGCTAACCATGTGTATGTGACCAATAACATCTGCTAACCATGTGTATGTGACCATGAACATCTGCTAACCATGTGTATGTGACCAATAACATCTGCTAACCATGTGTATGTGACCAATAACATCCGCTAACCATGTGTATGTGACCATGAACATCTGCTAACCATGTGTATGTGACCAATAACATCTGCTAACCATGTGTATGTGACCATTAACATCTGCTAACCATGTGTATGTGACCAATAACATCTGCTAACCAAGTGTATGTGACCAATAACATCTGCTAACCATGTGTATGTGACCAATAACATCTGCTAACCATGTGTATGTGACCAATAACATCTGCTAACCATGTGTATGTGACCAATAACATCTGCTAACCCTGTGTATGTGACCAATAACATCTGCTAACCATGTGTATGTGACCAATAACATCTGCTAACCATGTGTATGTGACCAATAACATCTGCTAACCCTGTGTATGTGACCAATAACATCTGCTAACCCTGTGTATGTGACCAATAACATCTGCTAACCCTGTGTATGTGACCAATAACATCTGCTAACCATGTGTATGTGACCAATAACATCTGATAACCATGTGTATGTGACCAATAACATCTGCTAACCATGTGTATGTGACCAATAACATCTGCTAACCATGTGTATGTGACCATGAACATCTGCTAACCATGTGTATGTGACCAATAACATCTGCTAACCATGTGTATGTGACCATTAACATCTGCTAACCATGTGTATGTGACCAATAACATCTGCTAACCATGTGTATGTGACCAATAACATCTGCTAACCATGTGTATGTGACCATGAACATCTGCTAACCATGTGTATGTGACCATGAACATCTGCTAACCATGTGTATGTGACCAATAACATCTGCTAACCCTGTGTATGTGACCAATAACATCTGCTAACCCTGTGTATGTGACCAATAACATCTGCTAACCCTGTGTATGTGACCAATAACATCTGCTAACCCTGTGTATGTGACCAATAACATCTGCTAACCATGTGTATGTGACCAATAACATCTGCTAACCAAGTGTATGTGACCAATAACATCTGCTAACCATGTGTATGTGACCAATAACATCTGCTAACCATGTGTATGTGACCAATAACATCTGCTAACCCTGTGTATGTGACCAATAACATCTGCTAACCCTGTGTATGTGACCAATAACATCTGCTAACCATGTGTATGTGACCAATAACATCTGCTAACCATGTGTATGTGACCAATAACATCTGCTAACCATGTGTATGTGACCAATAACATCTGCTAACCATGTGTATGTGACCATGAACTTCTGCTAACCATGTGTATGTGACCAATAACATCTGCTAACCATGTGTATGTGACCATTAACATCTGCTAACCATGTGTATGTGACCAATAACATCTGCTAACCATGTGTATGTGACCAATAACATCTGCTAACCATGTGTATGTGACCATGAACATCTGCTAACCATGTGTATGTGACCATGAACATCTGCTAACCATGTGTATGTGACCAATAACATCTGCTAACCATGTGTATGTGACCAATAACATCTGCTAACCATGTGTATGTGACCAATAACATCTGCTAACCATGTGTATGTGACCAATAACATCTGCTAACCATGTGTATGTGACCAATAACATCTGCTAACCATGTGTATGTGACCAATAACATCTGCTAACCATGTGTATGTGACCAATAACATCTGCTAACCCTGTGTATGTGACCAATAACATCTGCTAACCCTGTGTATGTGACCAATAACATCTGCTAACCCTGTGTATGTGACCAATAACATCTGCTAACCATGTGTATGTGACCAATAACATCTGATAACCATGTGTATGTGACCAATAACATCTGCTAACCATGTGTATGTGACCAATAACATCTGCTAACCATGTGTATGTGACCATGAACATCTGCTAACCATGTGTATGTGACCATTAACATCTGCTAACCATGTGTATGTGACCAATAACATCTGCTAACCATGTGTATGTGACCAATAACATCTGCTAACCATGTGTATGTGACCATGAACATCTGCTAACCATGTGTATGTGACCATGAACATCTGCTAACCATGTGTATGTGACCAATAACATCTGCTAACCCTGTGTATGTGACCAATAACATCTGCTAACCCTGTGTATGTGACCAATAACATCTGCTAACCCTGTGTATGTGACCAATAGCATCTGCTAACCCTGTGTATGTGACCAATAACATCTGCTAACCCTGTGTATGTGACCAATAACATCTGCTAACCAAGTGTATGTGACCAATAACATCTGCTAACCAAGTGTATGTGACCAATAACATCTGCTAACCATGTGTATGTGACCAATAACATCTGCTAACCCCGTGTATGTGACCAATAACATCTGCTAACCATGTGTATGTGACCAATAACATCTGCTAACCATGTGTATGTGACCAATAACATCTGCTAACCATGTGTATGTGACCATGAACATCTGCTAACCATGTGTATGTGACCAATAACATCTGCTAACCATGTGTATGTGACCATTAACATCTGCTAACCATGTGTATGTGACCAATAACATCTGCTAACCATGTGTATGTGACCAATAACATCTGCTAACCATGTGTATGTGACCATGAACATCTGCTAACCATGTGTATGTGACCAATAATATCTGCTAACCATGTGTATGTGACCATTAACATCTGCTAACCATGTTTATGTGACCAATAACATCTGCTAACCAAGTGTATGTGACCAATAACATCTGCTAACCATGTGTATGTGACCAATAACATCTGCTAACCATGTGTATGTGACCAATAACATCTGCTAACCATGTGTATGTGACCAATAACATCTGCTAACCCTGTGTATGTGACCAATAACATCTGCTAACCATGTGTATGTGACCAATAACATCTGCTAACCATGTGTATGTGACCAATAACATCTGCTAACCCTGTGTATGTGACCAATAACATCTGCTAACCCTGTGTATGTGACCAATAACATCTGCTAACCCTGTGTATGTGACCAATAACATCTGCTAACCATGTGTATGTGACCAATAACATCTGATAACCATGTGTATGTGACCAATAACATCTGCTAACCATGTGTATGTGACCAATAACATCTGCTAACCATGTGTATGTGACCATGAACATCTGCTAACCATGTGTATGTGACCAATAACATCTGCTAACCATGTGTATGTGACCATTAACATCTGCTAACCATGTGTATGTGACCAATAACATCTGCTAACCATGTGTATGTGACCAATAACATCTGCTAACCATGTGTATGTGACCATGAACATCTGCTAACCATGTGTATGTGACCAATAACATCTGCTAACCATGTGTATGTGACCAATAACATCTGCTAACCATGTGTATGTGACCAATAACATCTGCTAACCATGTGTATGTGACTTTGATTTGATTTGTATGTCCCACTGATCTGTTCTCTTCCCATGGCTTGCTTTGAGGCCACAGCGTGTCAGACAATAAACTTAGATGGAAAAACAACAGTTATAGATTAAACCTTAACAACCTAAACTCCACATAATCCTCTTACTGTATTCCACACAGAAGGGTTTCAATGGTAAATACCCATATCAAGTGTGTTGGTTTATTCTAATATCGCAACAAAGTTATCGTCCGTTTCACTGAGAAAGTTGAAAGCTGCTAAGTTTTGGTTTGAGTCTTAGCATAAACAGAACAGCCATGTGCAGACACATACACACACACACACACACACACACACACACACACACACACACACACACACACACACACACCCCGTTCGGCTCATCAAAAGGAATGTGTGCAGGTGATGGAAGAATGCTTTACGCTCTAAAACAGCTTTTATTCCCTTCAACAAATAAGTGCTTGTTAAAAACTACTTTGTTACTTGTGTTCTGGTCTGTTGCTGTCAATGGGAGGACAGCCTGTAACATACATGCTGGAGTCTACACACTTATAGCAAACAGAGTATAGAGAGTATAATGGGAATTTGGTTTCACTTTATATTTGACGGTACAGAAATGACCAGGTATTTACTAAGCAAATTACCTGGCAAAAAATGGTAATTACACAGTAAAAACAATTGAACTAAATGTCTGCTACTTTGGGATACATTCACTGGGTGTTTTCTAGGCCTCGACATTCCTGAGAATTAAGGACACTAGTTTCGGGGATACAGTTTGCTGCTATCTTGGGCTGTCTGTCTACTGATCTCAACTGATTATGAACAGATTGCTTTTTAATTGCTTGAACAGATAATTATATCTTACGTTCTTCAGATTTTACACTCTTTTCTCAGCCTTGATCAAGATAACATATATTAAGTATATACATTTCTGCCTATTCATCTGAAAATAATTATCAACAATGTGTGTGCGTACGTTCGTTTCTGCTTTCTGCGTTTGAGCTCGGCCTGTGTGCGTGTTTTGCTCTTTTCATGTGTGTGCGTCTGTGTTTTATCACAGTCTAAATCTTTTACATTCTCCCTGCCGTTCCCTCAGCATCTCTGATCTCCTCTCAGCATCTCTGATCTCCTCTCAGCATGTCTGATCTCCTCTCAGCATGTCTGATCTCCTCTCAGCATCTCTGATCTCCTCTCAGCATCTCTGATCTCCTTAAATTAGAAGCATCCCAGATAAAGTCAACTCTTTTGTTCTAACAGGCAGGACGCAAAGACAGGATCACAATCAGACAGGATCAATATCAGACAGGATCGATATAAGACAGGATCAATATCAGACAGGATCAATATAAGACAGGATCAATATCAGACAGGATCAAAATCAGACAGGATCAATATCAGACGGGATCGCAATCAGACAGGATCGATATCAGACAGGATCAATATCAGACAGGATCACAATCAGACAGGATCATTATCAGACGGGATCGCAATCAGAAAGGATCACTCCATTCAGCATCAAAGTGATAATACAAGGAAACTATCAGCAGGCCTGGTCGTATCGAGGCCATATCCCCAAACGTGCAACATTCAACAACAAGTAACAGCTATGCTGCAAAGTAATTGGACAGCCTTCCAGCTTCCTTGTTCTGATTGGTCAGTTTCTTACCTAGGGATTACCTACTGTAGGTATTTTGTGTAGTAAAATAGAGGGATGAGTATGGACCCTCACTTTTTATTCACATTCTGTTAAATTGTTTTTTGTAGATACTACTGTGCTGTTAGATTCTACTGCACTGTTAGATTCTACTGCACTGTTAGATACTACTGCACTGTTAGATACTACTGCACTGTTAGATACTACTGCACTGTTAGATACTACTGCACTGTTAGATACTACTGCACTGTTAGATACTACTACACTGTCAGATACTACTGCGCTGTTAGATACTACTACACTGTCAGATACTACTGCGCTGTTAGATACTACTACACTGTCAGATACTACTGCGCTGTTAGATACTACTACACTGTCAGATACTACTGCACTGTTAGATACTACTGCACTGTTAGATACTACTGCACTGTTAGATACTACTGCACTGTTAGATACTACTGCGCTGTTAGATACTACTACACTGTCAGATACTACTGCACTGTTAGATTCTACTGCACTGTTAGATACTACTACACTGTCAGATACTACTGCACTGTTAGATACTACTACACTGTTAGATACTACTGTTAGATACTACTGCACTGTTAGATACTACTGTTAGATACTACTGCACTGTTAGATACTACTGCACTGTTAGATACTACTACACTGTTAGATACTACTGCACTGTTAGATACTACTGCACTGTTAGACACTACTGTGCTGTTAGATACTACTGCACTGTTAGATACTACTGCACTGTTATATACTACTGCGCTGTTAGATACTACTGCACTGTTAGATGCTACTGTTAGATACTACTGCACTGTTAGATACTACTGCACTGTTAGATACTACTGCACTGTTAGATACTACTACACTGTCAGATACTACTGCGCTGTTAGATTCTACTACACTGTCAGATACTACTGCGCTGTTAGATACTACTACACTGTCAGATACTACTGCGCTGTTAGATACTACTACACTGTCAGATACTACTGCACTGTTAGATACTACTGCACTGTTAGATACTACTGCACTGTTAGATACTACTGCGCTGTTAGATACTACTACACTGTCAGATACTACTGCACTGTTAGATTCTACTGCACTGTTAGATACTACTACACTGTCAGATACTACTGCACTGTTAGATACTACTACACTGTTAGATACTACTGTTAGATACTACTGCACTGTTAGATACTACTGTTAGATACTACTGCACTGTTAGATACTACTGCACTGTTAGATACTACTACACTGTTAGATACTACTGCACTGTTAGATACTACTGCACTGTTAGACACTACTGTGCTGTTAGATACTACTGCACTGTTAGATACTACTGCACTGTTATATACTACTGCGCTGTTAGATACTACTGCACTGTTAGATGCTACTGTTAGATACTACTGCAATGTTAGATACTACTGCACTGTTATATACTACTGCACTGTTAGATACTACTGCACTGTTAGATGCTACTGCACTGTTAGATACTACTGCACTGTTAGATACTACTGTTAGATACTACTGCACTGTTAGATACTACTGCACTGTTAGATACTACTGCACTGTTAGATGCTACTGCACTGTTAGATACTACTGCACTGTTAGATACTACTGCACTGTTAGATACTACTGTTAGATACTACTGCACTGTTAGATACTACTGCACTGTTAGATACTACTGCACTGGTATATACTACTGCACTGTTAGATACTACTGTTAGATACTACTGCACTGTTAGATACTACTGCACTGTTAGATACTACTGCACTGTTAGATACTACTGCACTGTTAAATACTACTGTGAGATACTACTGTTAGATACTACTGCACTGTTAGATACTACTGCACTGTTCGATACTACTGTTAGATACTACTGCGCTGTTAGATACTACTGCACTGTTAGATACTACTGCACTGTTAGATATTACTGCACTGTTAGATACTACTACACTGTTAGATACTACTGCACTGTTAGATACTACTGCACTGTTAGATACTACTGCACTGTTAGACACTACTGCACTGTTAGATACTACTATACTGTTAGATACTACTGCACTGTTAGATACTACTGCACTGTTAGATACTACTGTTAGATACTACTGCACTGTTAGATACTACTGCGCTGTTAGATACTACTGCACTGTTAGATAATACTGCACTGTTAGACACTACTGTTAGATACTACTGCACTGTTAGATACTACTGCGCTGTTAGATACTACTGCACTGTTAGATAATACTGCACTGTTAGACACTACTGTTAGATACTACTGCACTGTTAGATACTACTGTTAGATACTACTGCACTGTTAGATACTACTGCGCTGTTAGATACTACTGCACTGTTAGATACTACTGCACTGTTAGATACTACTGCGCTGTTAGATACTACTGCACTGTTAGATACTACTGCACTGTTAGATACTACTGCACTGTTAGATACTACTGCACTGTTAAATACTACTGTGAGATACTACTGTTAGATACTACTGCACTGTTAGATACTACTGCACTGTTCGATACTACTGTTAGATACTACTGCGCTGTTAGATACTACTGCACTGTTAGATACTACTGCACTGTTAGATATTACTGCACTGTTAGATACTACTACACTGTTAGATACTACTGCACTGTTAGATACTACTGCGCTGTTAGATACTACTGCACTGTTAGATAATACTGCACTGTTAGACACTACTGTTAGATACTACTGCGCTGTTAGATACTACTGCACTGTTAGATAATACTGCACTGTTAGACACTACTGTTAGATACTACTGCGCTGTTGGATACTACTGCACTGTTAGATAATACTGCACTGTTAGATACTACTGTTAGATACTACTGCACTGTTAGATACTACTGTTAGATAATACTGCACTGTTAGATACTACTGTTAGATACTACTACACTGTTAGATACTACTGTTAGATACTACTACACTGTTAGACACTACTGTTAGATACTACTACACTGTTAGATACTACTGTTAGATTTTTTATTTATTTATTTATTTACCTTTATTTAACCAGGTAGGCAAGTTGAGAACAAGTTCTCATTTACAATTGCGACCTGGCCAAGATAAAGCAAAGCAGTTCGACAGATAAAACGACACAGAGTTACACATGGAGTAAAAACAAACATACAGTCAATAATGCAGTATAAACAAGTCTATATACAATGTGAGCAAATGAGGTGAGAAGGGAGGTAAAGGCAAAAAAGGCCAAGATGGCAAAGTAAATACAATATAGCAAGTAAAATACTGGAATGGTAGTTTTGCAATGGAAGAATGTGCAAAGTAGAAATAAAAAAATAATGGGGTGCAAAGGAGCAAAATAAATAAATTAATTAAAATTAAATACAGTTGGGAAAGAGGTAGTTGTTTGGGCTAAATTATAGGTGGGCTATGTACAGGTGCAGTAATCTGTGAGCTGCTCTGACAGTTGGTGCTTAAAGCTAGTGAGGGAGATAAGTGTTTCCAGTTTCAGAGATTTTTGTAGTTCGTTCCAGTCATTGGCAGCAGAGAACTGGAAGGAGAGGCGGCCAAAGAAAGAATTGGTTTTGGGGGTGACTAGAGAGATATACCTGCTGGAGCGTGTGCTACAGGTGGGAGATGCTATGGTGACCAGCGAGCTGAGATAAGGGGGGACTTTACCTAGCAGGGTCTTGTAGATGACATGGAGCCAGTGGGTTTGGCGACGAGTATGAAGCGAGGGCCAGCCAACGAGAGCGTACAGGTCGCAATGGTGGGTAGTATATGGGGCTTTGGTGATAAAACGGATTGCACTGTGATAGACTGCATCCAATTTGTTGAGTAGGGTATTGGAGGCTATTTTGTAAATGACATCGCCAAAGTCGAGGATTGGTAGGATGGTCAGTTTTACAAGGGTATGTTTGGCAGCATGAGTGAAGGATGCTTTGTTGTGAAATAGGAAGCCAATTCTAGATTTAACTTTGGATTGGAGATGTTTGATATGGGTCTGGAAGGAGAGTTTACAATCTAACCAGACACCTAAGTATTTGTAGTTGTCCACGTATTCTAAGTCAGAGCCGTCCAGAGTAGTGATGTTGGACAGGCGGGTAGGTGCAGGCAGCGATCGGTTGAAGAGCATGCATTTAGTTTTACTTGCATTCAAGAGCAATTGGAGGCCACGGAAGGAGAGTTGTATGGCATTGAAGCTTGCCTGGAGGGTTGTTAACACAGTGTCCAGAGAAGGGCCGGAAGTATACAGAATGGTGTCGTCTGCGTAGAGGTGGATCAGGGACTCACCAGCAGCAAGAGCGACCTCATTGATGTATACAGAGAAGAGAGTCGGTCCAAGAATTGAACCCTGTGGCACCCCCATAGAGACTGCCAGAGGTCCGGACAGCAGACCCTCCGATTTGACACACTGAACTCTATCAGAGAAGTAGTTGGTGAACCAGGCGAGGCAATCATTTGAGAAACCAAGGCTGTCGAGTCTGCCGATGAGGATATGGTGATTGACAGAGTCGAAAGCCTTGGCCAGATCAATGAATACGGCTGCACAGTAATGTTTCTTATCGATGGCGGTTAAGATATCGTTTAGGACCTTGAGCGTGGCTGAGGTGCACCCATGACCAGCTCTGAAACCAGATTGCATAGCAGAGAAGGTATGGTGAGATTCGAAATGGTCGGTAATCTGTTTGTTGACTTGGCTTTCGAAGACCTTAGAAAGGCACGGTAGGATAGATATAGGTCTGTAGCAGTTTGGGTCAAGAGTGTCCCCCCCTTTGAAGAGGGGGATGACCGCAGCTGCTTTCCAATCTTTGGGAATCTCAGACGACACGAAAGAGAGGTTGAACAGGCTAGTAATAGGGGTGGCAACAATTTCGGCAGATAATTTTAGAAAGAAAGGGTCCAGATTGTCTAGCCCGGCTGATTTGTAGGGGTCCAGATTTTGCAGCTCTTTCAGAACATCAGCTGAATGGATTTGGGAGAAGGAGAAATGGGGAAGGCTTGGGCGAGCTGCTGTTGGGGGTGCAGTGCTGTTGTCCGGGGTAGGAGTAGCCAGGTGGAAAGCATGGCCAGCCGTAGAAAAATGCTTATTGAAATTCTCAATTATGGTGGATTTATCAGTGGTGACAGTGTTTCCTATCTTCAGTGCAGTGGGCAGCTGGGAGGAGGTGTTCTTATTCTCCATGGACTTTACAGTGTCCCAGAACTTTTTTGAGTTAGTGTTGCAGGAAGCAAATTTCTGCTTGAAAAAGCTAGCCTTGGCTTTTCTAACTGCCTGTGTATAATGATTTCTAGCTTCCCTGAACAGCTGCATATCACGGGGGCTGTTCGATGCTAATGCAGAACGCCATAGGATGTTTTTGTGTTGGTTAAGGGCAGTCAGGTCTGGGGAGAACCAAGGGCTATATCAGTTCCTGGTTCTAAATTTCTTGAATGGGGCATGTTTATTTAGGATGGTTAGGAAGGCATTTAAAAAAAATATCCAGGCATCCTCTACTGACGGGATGAGATCAATATCCTTCCAGGATACCCCGGCCAGGTCGATTAGAAAGGCCTGCGCGCAGAAGTGTTTCAGGGAGCGTTTTACAGTGATGAGTGGCGGTCGTTTGACCGCTGACCCATTACGGATGCAGGCAATGAGGCAGTGATCGCTGAGATCTTGGTTGAAGACAGCAGAGGTGTATTTAGAGGGGAAGTTGGTTAGGATGATATCTATGAGGGTGCCCGTGTTTAAGGTTTTGGGAGGTACCTGGTAGGTTCATTGATAATTTGTGTGAGATTGAGGGCATCAAGTTTAGATTGTAGGATGGCTGGGGTGTTAAGCATGTTCCAGTTTAGGTCGCCTAGCAGCACGAACTCTGAAGATAGATGGGGGGCAATCAGTTCACATATGGTGTCCAGAGCACAGCTGGGGGCAGAGGGTGGTCTATAGCAGGCGGCAACGGTGAGAGACTTGTTTTTAGAGAGGTGGATTTTTAAAAGTAGAAGTTCAAATTGTTTGGGTACAGACCTGGATAGTAGGACAGAACTCTGCAGGCTATCTTTGCAGTAGATTGCAACACAGATACTACTGCACTGTTAGATACTACTGTTAGATACTACTACACGGTTAGATACTACTGCACTGTTAGATACTACTGCACTGTTAGACACTACTGTGCTGTTAGATACTACTGCACTGTTAGATACTACTGCACTGTTAGATTCTACTGCACTGTTATATACTACTGCACTGTTAGATACTACTGCACTGTTAGATACTACTGCACTGTTAGATACTACTGCACTGTTAGATACTACTGCACTGTTAAATACTGCTGTGAGATACTACTGTTGATACTACTGTTAGATACTACTGCACTGTTCGATACTACTGCACTGTTCGATACTACTGCACTGTTAGATTCTACTGTTAGATACTACTGCGCTGTTAGATACTACTGCACTGTTAGATACTGCTGCACTGTTAGATACTACTGCACTGTTAGATACTACTGTTAGATACTACTGCACTGTTAGATACTACTGCGCTGTTAGATACTACTGCACTGTTAGATACTACTGCACTGTTAGATACTACTGCACTGTTAGATACTACTGCACTGTTAGATGCTACTGCACTGTTAGATACTACTGCACTGTTAGATACTACTGCACTGTTAGATACTACTGTTAGATACTACTGCACTGTTAGATACTACTGCACTGTTAGATACTACTGCACTGGTATATACTACTGCACTGTTAGATACTACTGTTAGATACTACTGCACTGTTAGATACTACTGCACTGTTAGATACTACTGCACTGTTAAATACTACTGTGAGATACTACTGTTAGATACTACTGCACTGTTAGATACTACTGCACTGTTAAATACTACTGTGAGATACTACTGTTAGATACTACTGCACTGTTCGATACTACTGTTAGATACTACTGCACTGTTAGATACTACTGTTAGATACTACTGCACTGTTAGATACTACTGCACTGTTAGATACTACTGCACTGTTAGATATTACTGCACTGTTAGATACTACTACACTGTTAGATACTACTGCACTGTTAGATACTACTGCACTGTTAGATACTACTGCACTGTTAGATACTGCTGCACTGTTAGACACTACTGCACTGTTAGATACTACTATACTGTTAGATACTACTGCACTGTTAGATACTACTGCACTGTTAGATACTACTGTTAGATACTACTGCACTGTTAGATACTACTGCGCTGTTAGATACTACTGCACTGTTAGATAATACTGCACTGTTAGACACTACTGTTAGATACTACTACACTGTTAGATACTACTGTTAGATACTACTGCACTGTTAGATACTACTGTTAGATACTACTACACTGTTAGATACTACTGCACTGTTAGATACTACTGCACTGTTAGACACTACTGTGCTGTTAGATACTACTGCACTGTTAGATACTACTGCACTGTTAGATTCTACTGCACTGTTATATACTACTGCACTGTTAGATACTACTGCACTGTTAGATATTACTGCACTGTTAGATACTACTGCACTGTTCGATACTACTGCACTGTTAGATTCTACTGTTAGATACTACTGCGCTGTTAGATACTACTGCACTGTTAGATACTGCTGCACTGTTCGATACTACTGCACTGTTAGATTCTACTGTTAGATACTACTGCGCTGTTAGATACTACTGCACTGTTAGATACTGCTGCACTGTTAGATACTACTGCACTGTTAGATTCTACTGTTAGATACTACTGCGCTGTTAGATACTACTGCACTGTTAGATACTGCTGCACTGTTAGATACTACTGCACTGTTAGATACTACTGTTAGATACTACTGCACTGTTAGATACTACTGCGCTGTTAGATACTACTGCACTGTTAGATACTACTGCACTGTTAAATACTACTGTGAGATACTACTGTTAGATACTACTGCACTGTTATATACTACTGCACTGTTCGATACTACTGCACTGTTCGATACTACTGCACTGTTAGATACTACTGCGCTGTTAGATACTACTGTTAGATACTACTGCACTGTTAGATACTACTACACTGTTAGATACTACTGTTAGATACTACTGCACTGTTAGATACTACTGTTAGATACTACTGCACTGTTAGATACTACTGCGCTGTTAGATACTACTGCACTGTTAGATACTACTGCACTGATAGATATTACTGCACTGTTAGATACTACTACACTGTTAGATACTACTGCACTGTTAGATACTACTGCACTGTTAAATACTACTGTGAGATACTACTGTTAGATACTACTGTTAGATACTACTGCACTGTTAGATACTACTGCACTGTTCGATACTACTGCACTGTTCGATACTACTGCACTGTTAGATACTACTGTTAGATACTACTGCGCTGTTAGATACTACTGCACTGTTAGATACTGCTGCACTGTTAGATACTACTGCACTGTTAGATACTACTGTTAGATACTACTGCACTGTTAGATACTACTGCACTGTTAGATACTACTGCACTGTTAAATACTACTGTGAGATACTACTGTTAGATACTACTGTTAGATACTACTGCACTGTTAGATACTACTGCACTGTTCGATACTACTGTACTGTTCGATACTACTGCACTGTTAGATACTACTGCACTGTTAGATACTACTGCGCTGTTAGATACTACTGCACTTTTAGATACTACTGTTAGATACTACTGCACTGTTAGATACTACTGTTAGATACTACTGCTCTGTTAGATACTACTGTTAGATACTACTGCACTGTTAGATACTACTGCGCTGTTAGATACTACTGCACTGTTAGATACTACTGCACTGTTATATACTACTGCACTGTTAGATACTACTGCACTGTTAGACACTACTGCACTGTTAGATACTACTATACTGTTAGATACTACTGCACTGTTAGATACTACTGCACTGTTAGATACTACTGCGCTGTTAGATACTACTGCACTGTTAGATACTACTGCACTGTTAGACACTACTGTTAGATACTACTACACTGTTAGATACTACTGTTAGATACTACTGCACTGTTAGATACTACTGTTAGATACTACTACACGGTTAGATACTACTGCACTGTTAGATACTACTGCACTGTTAGACACTACTGTGCTGTTAGATACTACTGCACTGTTAGATACTACTGCACTGTTAGAATCTACTGCACTGTTATATACTACTGCACTGTTAGATACTACTGCACTGTTAGATACTACTGCACTGTTAGATACTACTGCACTGTTAGATACTACTACACTGTTAGATACTACTGCACTGTTAGATACTACTGTTAGATACTACTGCACTGTTAGATACTACTGCACTGTTAGATACTACTGCACTGTTAAATACTACTGTGAGATACTACTGTTAGATACTACTGTTAGATACTACTGCACTGTTAGATACTACTGCACTGTTCGATACTACTGCACTGTTTGATACTACTGCACTGTTAGATACTACTGTTAGATACTACTGCGCTGTTAGATACTACTGCACTGTTAGATACTGCTGCACTGTTAGATACTACTGCACTGTTAGATACTACTGCACTGTTAGATACTACTGTGTTGTTAGATACTACTGCACTGTTAGATACTACTACACTGTTAGATACTACTACACTGTTAGATACTACTGCACTGTTAGATACTACTGCACTATTAGATACTACTTCACTGTTAGATGCTACTGTGCTGTTAGATACTACTGCACTGATGGAACTAGGAACACAAGCATTTCACTACACCCGCAATAACATCTGCTAAAAATGTGTATGTGACCAATAACATCTGCTAAATATGTGAATGTGAGCAATACCATTTTTATCTGATTTGATTACTAATTGTTTCAGGTTAACTCTCTTTTTTTGCTGTTTTTGCTAACTTTACTATTTGCGCTGTACAATCTTTGGTCTGCTCAGTTGATGGTCATTCGGGTTTGTGAAGTATTACAAAATACCTATCGATATTGAATGTAATCGTATAATGTATGGTCATGACCTGTATGGCTGCATGCTGTATCTACACCTGGTAACAACCAGTTTACAATCTGCTTTTAGATTGAAGGGTCACTGCATGGACCAATCAAACAGTTTACAATCTGCTTTTAGATTGAAGGGTCACTGCATGGACCAATCAAACAGTTTACAATCTGCTTTTAGATTGAAGGGTCACTGCATGGACCAATCAAACAGTTTACAATCTGCTTTTAGATTGAAGGGTCACTGCATGGACCAATCAAACAGTTTACAATCTGCTTTTAGATTGAAGGGTCACTGCATGGACCAATCAAACAGGTTGTTGATAACATATAAAGCATGTTTGTTTGTTACTGTAAAAGTTCACGATGATGTCACATTTCCCTGTATCGTTGATTGATTTTCCATTCTAGACATAATCAGGTTTAGGTCAAATGCCAAATGAAATGAACCACAACTGCTTGTTTTGAGGGGGGAAAATACTGAGAGCTTGACATTTTTTTTAAATATTGGATATTATTTAACATACAAATGCTCGAAGGAATGGAAAAACAATCATTAATATATATATATATATATATATATATATATATATACAGTGGGGCAAAAAAGTATTTAGTCAGCCAACAATTGTGCAAGTTCTCCCACTTAAAAAGATGAGAGAGGCCTGTAATGTTCATCATAGGTACACTTCAACTATGACAGACAAAAGGAGAGAAAAAAATCCAGAAAATCACATTGTAGGACTGTCTATATATATGAACAGAATACACCAGTACTACTCCAAATGTGTAATTAGTACAGTTAGTTCCATGTGAGCTGATACTCCACTAAACCAAGGTGCGTTAGGTCGTTCATTGTACTTGTACCATGTGACATTAAAACTTGAAACTTTCCCACACAGAAGACCCTGAGTGTTTGTTTCAAACTCTGACACTGGGTAGTACCATGATAGGTATACCTTATGAAAAGAATCCTGAAACGTCCTTGATTTCAGCTACTTTTCCCCCCCAATAATTTACATATGTTTGGCTTCCCACCAATGCATTCTAATGTTCCCTGACATCTTTATATTATAATATTCCTATATTATGATCAACCACTCGTAATGCAATGCTGACGGGACAGCAGGCATTAATAATTTGAATCGCATTCGGTGCATCATGAATACTGATTATTTTCTGAAACAAGTTCTGTTTCAGTGCTGCTCGTGCAGGAGAGAGGAGGCTAGCCTGGCGGATCCAAAAACACCATTAGCCAGGTGGTAGGCCATGAATTAAAAATAACCGAACACAGTTTTCCAGTCAGGCTGTTGCAGTTACCTCCACGCTCCTCCACTCTCCCGCCCCTCCTCCTCCACCCCCTCCCTCCCTCCCTCCCTCCCCCCCACCACCACCACCACTCCCGCCCCTCCTCCTCCACCCCCTCCCTCCCCCCCACCACCCCCTCCCTGCAGCCCTCCTCCTGCAGTGTTCCGTGACAGAAGGGAAGGCAGAAGATTGCACTATTTTTCCATCCTGATGGAGAAGAATTCTGAGGTGAATGAACCCAGCGTTCTACTACAGGATGACCTGTTCCGGCAAAAAATGTGCGCCTGTCGCCTGATCCGGATAGATGCCACCCTCCCAGTCCCTTCCCTCCCCTATCTCCCAACCTCCCAGTCCCTACCCTCCCCTACCTCCCAGTCCCTACCCTCCCCTATCTCCCATCCTCCCAGTCCCTTCCCTCCACTACCTCCCATCCTCCCAGTCCCAACTCTCCCCAACCTCCCATCCTCTCAGTCCCTACCCTCCCCTACCTCCCAGTCCCAACCCTCCCCTACCTCCCATCCTCCCAGTCCCTACCCTCCCCTCCCCCCAGTCCCTACACTGCCCTACCTCCCACCCTCCCAGTCCCTACCCTCCCCTACCTCCTATCCTCCCAGTCCCTACCCTCCCCTACCTCCCATCCTCCCAGTCCCTACCATCACCTACCTTCCATCCTCCCAGTCCCAACCCTCCCCTACCTCCCACCCTCCCAGTCCCTCCCCTCCCATACCTCCCATCCTCCCAGTCCCTCCCCTCCCCTACCTCCCATCCTCCCAGTCCCTACCCTCCCCTACCTCCCATCCTCTCAGTCCCTACCCTCCCCTACCTCCCATCCTCTCAGTCCCTACCCTCCCCTACCTCCCAGTCCATACCCTCCCCTACCTCCCATCCTCTCAGTCCCTAACCTCCCCTACCTCCCATCCTCTCAGTCCCAACCCTCCCCTACCTCCCATCCTCTCAGTCCCTACCCTCCCCTACCTCCCATCCTCTCAGTCCCTACCCTCCCCTACCTCTCATCCTCTCAGTCCCTACCCTCCCCTACCTCCCATCCTCCCAGTCCCTACCCTCCCCTACCTCCTATCCTCCCAGTCCCTACCCTCCCCTACCTCCCATCCTCCCAGTCCCTACCCTCCCCTACCTCCCATCTTCCCAGTCCCAACCCTCCCCTACCTCCCACCCCATAGTCCCAACCCTCCCCTACCTCCCACCCCCCAGTCCCAACCCTCCCCTACCTCCCACCCCAGTCCCAACCCTCCCCTACCTCCCACCCCCCAGTCCCAACCCTCCCCTATCTCCCACCCTCCCATTCCCAATCCTCACTACCTCACAGTCCCAACCCTCCACATCCTCCCAGTCCCAACCCTCCACATCCTCCCAGTCCCAAACCTCTACTACCTCCCAGTCCCAACCCTCCCATCCTCCCAGTCCCTACCCTCCCCTACCTCCCAGTCGCTACCCTCACCTACCTCCAACCCTCCCAGTCCCTACCCTCCCCTACCTCCCATCGTCCCAGTCCCTACCCTTCCCTACCTCCCAGTCCCTATCCTCCCCTACCTCCTATCCTCCCAGTCCCTACCCTCCCATCCTCCCAGTCCCTCCCCTACCTCCCATCTTCCCAGTCCCAACCCTCCCCTACCTCCCACCCCATAGTCCCAACCCTCCCCTACCTCCCAACCCCAGTCCCAACCCTCCCCTACCTCCCACCCCCCAGTCCCAACCCTCCCCTATCTCTCACCCTCCCAGTCCCAACCCTCCACTACCTCACAGTCCCAACCCTCCACATCCTCCCAGTCCCAACCCTCCACATCCTTCCAGTCCCAAACCTCCACTATCTCCCAGTCCCAACCCTCCACATCCTCTCAGTCCCAGTCCCAACTCTCCACTACCTCCCAGTCTCAACCCTCCACATCCTCTCAGTCCCAGTCCCAACCCTCCACTACCTCCCAGTCCCAACCCTCCACATCCTCCCAGTCCCATCCCTCCCATCCTCCCAGTCCCAACCCTCCACATCGTCCCAGTCCCAACCCTCCACATCCTCCCAGTCCCAACCCTCCTCTTCCTCCCATTCCCAACCCTCCACATCCTCCCAGTCCCTACCCTCCACATCCTCCCAGTCCCAACCCTCCACATCCTCACAGTCCCAACCCTCCACATCCTCCCAGTCCCAACCCTCCAATACCTCACAGTCCCAACCCTCCACATCCTCTCAGTCCCAAACCTCCACATCCTCCCAGTCCCATCCTCCCAGTCCCAACCCTCCTCTTCCTCCCAGTCCCAACCTTCCACATCCTCCCAGTCCTAACCCTCCTCTTCCTCCCAGTCCCAACCCTCCAATACCTCCCAGTCCCAACCCTCCACATCCTCTCAGTCCCAAACCTCCACATCCTCCCAGTCCCAACCCTCCACATCCTCTCAGTCCCAACCCTCCACATCCTCTCAGTCCCAACCCTCCACATCCTCTCAGTCCCAACCCTCCACATCCTCTCAGTCCCAACCCTCCACATCCTCTCAGTCCCAAACCTCCACATCCTCCCAGTCCCAAACCTCCACATCCTCTCAGTCCCAAACCTCCACATCCTCCCAGTCCCAACCCTCCACATCCTCCCAGTCCCAACCCTCCACATCCTCCAAGTCCCAACCCTCCACATCCTCCCAGTCCCAACCCTCCTCTTCCTCCCAGTCCCAATCCTCCACATCCTCTCAGTCCCAACCCTCCACTACCTCCCAGTCCCAGTCCCAACCCTCCCATCCTACCAGTCCCAACCCTCCACATCCTCTCAGTCCCAACCCTCCTCTTCCTCCCAGTCCCAACCTCCCAGTCCCAACCCTCCTCATCCTCCCAGTCCCAACCCTGCGCAACCTCCCAGTCCCAACCCTCCTCATCCTCCCAGTCCCAACCCTCCGCAACCTCCCAGGCCCAACCCTCCTCTTCCTCCCAGTCCCAACCCTCCAATACCACTCTTGTATGATACTACAACTCTAACCAGCTCTGTTTCCCCTTTTCCTTCATTCTACGATGGTAGATGTGTGAATTAGATGGCGAATGGCGAAGCGTTTCAAGAGAGACACCTCTGGTAGTGAGACGTTATCGAGCTGTCACCAATCTGAGATGCTGTAAAAGGTTGAAATAGCAAAGGGGGGTCAGAATCCTCCACTCTGAATCTGTTCACATCAGCTGAACGCTGCATCTGTCACAAGATTTTGATTCCAATAATACTAAAATGCGTCCGTTTAAATCGCCGGTGTGAGTCATTTTTGATATATGTTACACGGGTGACCCCTTGTAGACTGTCAGTATTTATGACGTAATGTGTGGTTCAATGATAAGCCTGAGAGAGAGCGAGAGAGAGAGAGAGAGAGAGAGAGCCCTGCTAGTGTCTTCATGTAGAATCTCTAACACCCTCTTCCCATCCCACAGCCTGCTGTATATTTAATAGATACTCCATCTTGCCTCCTCTCCTCCTTCTTTCTACCGTTCTCCATCCCTCCATCTTTCCCTCTATCCATCTATTCGCGGGTCACCTAAGCAGATGGGGTTTGTAAGGCTCGATGGCACATTCCGACATCGCAATCTGTTTCTTCCTGCACTCCCGTTGCTGCTCAAATCCGGGGCAACAGCCTAGCTGCATCTCTCCCACCACACTGAGCCACGTATGTAGTGCTTTAGCTTGTGCCCATGTCAGGGAAATGTAAATCACTGGAACGAGCGAGCGGATCACTCTGAGACTGACAGCGTGTCAACAAAAGACAGACAGGAAGAGACAGAGGGAGGGAGATCGGAGATGTGGGAAGAGTAAATCATCAGTTGGGAATGCTGTTCCCCAAATCCAGACACAGTTCTTTGTTAGCGAGATATAATAGATATAGAATCTGCAGTATTAAAAACATAATATAAACTGGGTTGTTCAAGCCCTGAATGCTGATTGGCTGACAGTCAAAGACGGGGTATTAAAAACATATAAATATAAACTGGGTGGTTCAAGCCCTGAATGCTGATTGGCTGACAGTCAACGACAGGGTATTAAAAACATAATAATATACACCATCACAAACATGGTTATCTTTAAACCCTGACTGTGTGTGTATGGGGTTGATTCTGTGTGACACCAGTTCAAAGCATTGTCCCTTCCACCATGTAACCACCTTATCCACACAGGGTTTCTATTGTCTGTCACTGGCCCAAATACCAACAGGAAAAGACCAGGCCCGAAGTCAACGTCCTCCCTTCTCCCTTTTGGCTATTTGAAATGATCTGATGGCATTTTTCTAGCCTGGTCCCATATCTGTTCGTACTGTCTTGCCACACAATGACCATATGAGTTCGCAAGACAGTACAACATGATCTGGGACCAGGCTAACATTTGTTAGGCTGAACTGTGAACTTTATGATCATCACTCACTAATAGGCTGCGTTGTATTCTCTATCAACCACCAACACTTCCACTTGGAAAACGTTCCACTTCCACGACACAAGCATGTGTGAGGTGACTCTTTCAAAACCATCGTCCTCCCAAAACTCAGGCACTGCAGACACGACGCCAACGACGAGTGGAAGAAATTAACAACTCCCCACTTGTGAATTTTTCATCCAGTCTTACACACTCAAGGTGAAATAAGCTAGGTACATCTGCAGTAAGACGTGTAGAATGTGTTTGGAGATGCCCTACGAACACCGCTGCCTGAGCTACTGAAGAGCTGGCATAATGAAAGATGCATGGGGATCCACTGGAGATGTATAAAGAATTTAACGATATAAAGGATATATGACAAATAAATCAGGATGCAAATCTCACCCAGGGCCACTGGGACTTCTCCAATGAAAACCACCTGCATTATTGAACAAGAGGAAGAAACATTTCATCAATGAGACGAGTGGAAAAAGCTCTTCCCTCTCTTTCTTTTCATGTGTGTTTTGGTGAAGAGAGGACAGGAACGAGGAAGGAGAGAGGGGAGAGGAGAGAAGAGAGAGGGGAGAGGAGAGAGGACAGGAACGAGGAAGGAGAGAGTGGAGAGGAGAGGAGAGAGGAGGGAGAGGAGAGAGGAAGAGGAGGGAGAAGAGAGAGGAAGAGGACAGAAGAGAGAGGAAGAGAACGGAGAAGAGAGAGGAAGAGGATGGAGAAGAGAGAGGAAGGGGAGGTAGAGGAGAGAGGAAGGGGAGGTAGAGGAGAGAGGAAGAGAACGGAGAAGAGAGAGGAAGAGAACGGAGAAGAGAGAGGAAGAGGATGGAGAAGAGAGAGGAAGGGGAGGTAGAGGAGAGAGGAAGAGGAGGGAGAAGAGAGAGGAAGAGGAGGGAGAAGAGAGAGGAAGAGGAGGGAGAAGAGAGAGGAAGAGGATGGAGAAGAGAGAGGAAGGGGAGGTAGAGGAGAGAGGAAGAGGAGGGAGAGGAGAGAGGAAGAGGATGGAGAAGAGAGAGGAAGAGGATGGAGAAGAGAGAGGAAGGGGAGGGAGAGGAGAGAGGAAGAGGAGGGAGAAGAGAGAGGAAGAGGAGGGAGAAGAGAGAGGAAGAGGAGGGAGAAGAGAGAGGAAGAGGAGGGAGAGGAGAGAGGAAGAGGAGGGAGAAGAGAGAGGAAGAGGACGGAGAGGAGAGAGGAAGAGGACGGAGAGGAGAGAGGAAGAGGAGGCAGAGGAGAGAGGAAGAGGAGGGAGAGAGGAAGAGGAGGGAGAGGAGATAGGAAGAGGACAGAGAGGAGAGCGGAAGAGGAGGGAGAAGAGAGAGGAAGAGGAGGGAGAGGAGGTAGAGTAGAGGGAAACTCAACATCTTACAAAGGGATAAAATCACATTGTCGTATTATAGAACGACAGACCCTCTTATGACAGAACCTCTTCCACCTCAGTAGGCTGAACATATTTGTGATGGGTCCTCAGTGCCTCAGAAAGTCCTACAGCTGCACCATTGAGAGCATCTTGACTGGCTGCATCGCCGCTTGGTACGGCACCTGCATGGCACCGTACCGCGAGATGTTATAGAGGGTAGTGTGTACTGCCCAGTCCATCACCGGGGCCGAGCTCTCTGCCGTCCAGGACCTCTACACCAGGCGGTGTCAGAAGAAGGCCCAAAAATTGCCAAAGACTCCAGCCACCCGAGCTACAGACTGTTCTCTCTGCTACGGTACTCTCAAGCGGTACCGGAGCACCAAGTCTAGAACCAACAGGACCCTGAAAGACTCTACCACCCAAGAGATGAGACTGTTAAACCAGACTGTTAAACCAGACTGTTAAACCAGACTGTTGAACCAGATTGTTAAACCAGAATGTTAAACCAGACTGTTAAACCAGACTGTTGAACCAGACTGTTGAACCAGACTGTTGAACCAGACTGCTAAACCAGATTGTTAAACCAGACTGTTAAACCAGACTGCTAAACCAGACTGCTAAACCAGACTGCTAAACCAGATTGTTAAACCAGACTGTTAAACCAGACTGTTAAACCAGACTGCTAAACCAGACTGTTAAACCAGACTGTTAAACCAGACTGTTGAACCAGACTGTTGAACCAGATTGTTAAACCAGACTGTTAAACCAGACTGTTAAACCAGACTGTTAAACCAGACTGTTGAACCAGACTGTTGAACCAGACTGCTAAACCAGACTGCTAAACCAGACTGCTAAACCAGATTGTTAAACCAGACTGTTAAACCAGACTGTTGAACCAGACTGCTAAACCAGACTGCTAAACCAGACTGCTAAACCAGATTGTTAAACCAGACTGTTAAACCAGACTGCTAAACCAGACTGTTAAACCAGACTGTTGATCCAGACTGTTGAACCAGATTGTTAAACCAGACTGTTAAACCAGACTGTTAAACCAGACTGTTACCCCAGACTGTTAAACCAGACTGTTAAACCAGACTGTTGAACCAGACTGTTGAACCAGACTGCTAAACCAGACTGCTAAACCAGACTGCTAAACCAGATTGTTAAACCAGACTGTTAAACCAGACTGCTAAACCAGACTGCTAAACCAGACTGCTAAACCAGATTGTTAAACCAGACTGTTAAACCAGACTGTTAAACCAGACTGCTAAACCAGACTGTTAAACCAGACTGTTAAACCAGACTGTTAAACCAGACTGTTAAACCAGACTGTTGAACCAGACTGTTGAACCAGACTGCTAAACCAGACTGTTAAACCAGACTGTTAAACCAGACTGCTAAACCAGACTGTTAAACCAGACTGCTAAACCAGATTGTTAAACCAGACTGTTAAACCAGACTGTTAAACCAGACTGCTAAACCAGACTGTTAAACCAGACTGTTAAACCAGACAGTTAAACCAGACTGTTGAACCAGACAGCATTGAGCATGGAAGTAGAGGTCCTTGTACCTAGCATCGAGCATGGAAGTAGAGGTCCTTGTACCTAGCATCGAGCATGGAAGTAGCGGTCCTTGTACCTAGCATCGAGCATGGAAGTAGCGGTCCTTGTACCTAGCATCGAGCATGGAAGTAGCGGTCCTTGAACCTAGCATCGAGCATGGAAGTAGCGGTCCTTGTACCTAGCATCGAGCATGGAAGTAGCGGTCCTTGTACCTAGCATCGAGCATGGAAGTAGAGGTCCTTGTACCTAGCATCGAGCATGGAAGTAGAGGTCCTTGTACCTAGCATCGAGCATGGAAGTAGCGGTCCTTGTACCTAGCATCGAGCATGGAAGTAGAGGTCCTTGTACCTAGCATCGAGCATGGAAGTAGAGGTCCTTGTACCTAGCATCGAGCATGGAAGTAGAGGTCCTTGTACCTAGCATCGAGCATGGAAGTAGCGGTCCTTGTACCTAGCTTCGAGCATGGAAGTAGCGGTCCTTGTACCTAGCATCGAGCATGGAAGTAGCGGTCCTTGTACCTAGCATCGAGCATGGAAGTAGCGGTCCTTGTACCTAGCATCGAGCATGGAAGTAGAGGTCCTTGTACCTAGCATCGAGCATGGAAGTAGAGGTCCTTGTACCTAGCATCGAGCATGGAAGTAGCGGTCCTTGTACCTAGCATCGAGCATGGAAGTAGCGGTCCTTGTATCTAGCATCGAGCATGGAAGTAGCGGTCCTTGTACCTAGCATCGAGCATGGAAGTAGCGGTCCTTGTACATAGCATCGAGCATGGAAGTAGCGGTCCTTGTACCTAGCATCGAGCATGGAAGTAGCGGTCCTTGTATCTAGCATCGAGCATGGAAGTAGCGGTCCTTGTACCTAGCATCGAGCATGGAAGTAGCGGTCCTTGTACCTAGCATCGAGCATGGAAGTAGCGGTCCTTGTACCTAGCATCGAGCATGGAAGTAGCGGTCCTTGTACCTAGCATCGAGCATGGTGGTGACACAGTACAGAGACTCAGAGAGAACGCCATCGAGTCGCTTGTTCACAGCCTTTAGTAGAGTACTTTTGTAAGTTTTAACCCCACGGTCTGCGTCGGTGGTTTTGTTGAGCGTTTCAATGCCATGACAGAGGGCATCACGTCTGCTGCAAACACAGTTTTATTTTTTATTTTATTTCACCTTTATTTAACCAGGTAGGCTAGTTGAGAACACCTTTATTTAACCAGGTAGGCTAGTTGAGAACACCTTTATTTAACCAGGTAGGCTAGTTGAGAACACCTTTATTTAACCAGGTAGGCTAGTTGAGAACAAGTTCTCATTTACAACTGCGACCTGGCCAAGATAAAGCATAGCAGTGTGAACAGACAACACAGAGTTACACATTGGAGTAAACAATAAACAAGTCAATAACACAGTAGAAAAAAAAGGGGAGTCTATATACATTGTGTGCAAAAGGCATGAGGAGGTAGGCGAATAATTACAATTTTGCAGATTAACACTGGAGTGATAAATGATCAGATGGACATGTACAGGTAGAGATATTGGTGTGCAAAATAGCAGAAAAGTAAATAAATAAAAACAGTATGGGGATGAGGTAGGTGAAAATGGGTGGGCTGTTACCAATAGACTATGTACAGCTGCAGCGATCGGTTAGCTGCTCAGATAGCATGTTGATGAACTTATTTCTCCAGTCAGTTGTTCAAATGGCGCTAGGAGTGTGTTCGTGTTTCACATATGTTCTCAAATGCCATTGAAATGGCAGCAGCGGTATGAGAATCAGCACATTCTTGAGCAATACGGCTTTCCTCAGTAGGAAATCCTGGTGGATCCACTGTGCTGTCAGACTCAGCTCATGGGGCCTGACGTCGCTGGTCCAAATGTCAGCTGTGAAGCTAAAAGCAGTGACGCCCACAGCAAATAGCTCACGGATGAGCGTTTCAACTATACTGAAAAACGCCACTCGGTAGTGTGTACCGGGGCTTGAGGTGCTCGACCAGACGGTAAAGCCAACATCATCTGTTGTCTACGAAGCATGTGACCAATCCCATTTGATTTGAAATACTTCATCCACATCATCCACAAGAGAGAACGGTTGATTGTCAAGGGCAATGAATTCCATTATATTGGCGTTAATGGATTTGGCCTTTGAGTTGTCTCTCTGAAATGTTCTTACTCTTTAAATTGACTGCTGGACTTGAACTTGTTTAGTTTAAATACTTGTCAGGGACTGCAGATGCATTCAAAAACTTTTTTCAAGAACAACAAGCCTGAATTTGGGGATTTTATAGTCCGTTTTTTTGTTTGTTTTTCATCTGAGACCCTTAATAAAGACAGAGATCAGATAGAAAGAGAGAGATGAAGAAAAAGAGGGAAAACTAAAGGTCAGTTTCACTTTGTTTCCAGAAGCCATCATGAAATGTACCTCAACTAAACAGTTAGCTCGTCAGACAGCAGAGAGCGACGTCTCATTTCCTCACCAATCTCTTTCCTCCTCGTCTCCTCTACTGCTTTAGCAGATGGGATTATTGGGCCAAGCACCTCTTCTTCTCTTTCTGTCTCTCTCTCTCTCTCTCTCGCTCCCTTTTCCTAACTCTTTCTCCTCCCCCTCTCTCTCTCTCTCTCTTTCTCTCTCTCTCTTGCTCCCCCTCTCCCTTTTCCTAGCTCTTTCCCTTCCCCTCTCTCTCTCTCCCTTTTTCTATCTCTTTCTCCTTCCAAGTCTCTCTCTCTCTCCTCTCTCTCTCTCTCTCTCTCCCTTTTTCTATCTCTTTCTCCTCCCCAGTCTCTCTCTCTCTCTCCCTTTTTCTATCTCTTTCTCCTCCCCCGTCTGTCTCTCTCACTCCGTCTCTCTCTCTCTCTCCCTTTTTCTATCTCTTTCTCCTCCCCCGTCTCTCTCTCGCTCTCCCTTTTTCTATCTCTTTCTACTCCCTCGTCTATCTCTCTCTCTCCCCTTTGCTCTTTCCTTCCCGTTTCTCTGGGCTGTAAAATATCAGTAGACGTGATAAAAAGAGGTTGCATAAAGGGCCCCTGTATGAGAGTGTAGCGCCAGACATTAGACATCCAAAACATCTATTCTAATGGGACTCCTCACCATAGCGATCCCGGGCTGATGAGCGCGACTGTCTTGGCAACAGTGGCGCTGGGATTCTGGCTCCCTGTAGATCAGTCTCATTGATTAGAACTTGGAGCAGAGCTCACACACGCACACGCACACACACACACACACACACACACACACACACACACACACACACACAGGAGACCTTGGATGATTAAACACAGTCATTTTTGTAGTGAGGGGGGGGGTCGAGGGCGGGGGGGGGGCAAGAGGGAGGAGGGTCGAGGGGAAAGGGGTAGAGGAATGAGAGGTGGAGGAGAGGAGGGCTTGGGGGAAGAGTGGCAAAGAGAAGAGGGGGCAAGGGGTTGAAAGGAGGAGGGTGGAGTAAAGTGGAAGGAAAAGAAGAGGGTGGACGGGTCGAGGGGAACGAGAGCCGGGGGAACCGTTGGGGCGACCGTGAGGTACATGTTCATTAAAGGTTTTTAGGCCCTGTCCCTTCCGTACTGGCCCCATTTCATCAACATAATGACATCATCTGGCCCTTTAGGCCTGCTCCGTACTGGCCCCATTTCATCAACATAATGACATCATCTGGTGAGTTCATCAACATAATGACATCATCTGGCGAGTTCATCAACATAATGACATCATCTGGCCCTTTAGGCCTGCTCCGTACTGGCCCCATTTCATCAACATAATGACATCATCTGGTGAGTTCATCAACATAATGACATCATCTGGCGAGTTCATCAACATAATGGCATCATCTGGCCCTTTAGGCCTGCTCCGTACTGGCCCCATTTCATCAACATAATGACATCATCTGGCCCTTTAGGCCTGCTCCGTACTGGCCCCATTTCATCAACATAATGACATCATCTGGCCCTTTAGGCCTGCTCCGTACTGGCCCCATTTCATCAACATAATGACATCATCTGGCCCTTTAGGCCTGCTCCGTACTGGCCCCATTTCATCAACATAATGACATCATCTGGCCCTTTAGGCCTGCTCCGTACTGGCCCCATTTCATCAACATAATGACATCATCTGGTGAGTTCATCAACATAATGACATCATCTGGCGAGTTCATCAACATAATGGCATCATCTGGTGAGATAATGATGTGAATCTGTCCTGTCCAGAGACGAGGGCTTGACTCCTGATCATGTCAATCTGTCCTGTCCAGAGATGAGGGACCAAACAGAATTGAAATTATTATTTCAACTACTGTATAAGGAACAATTATTTGTGTCACGTTCGGCGCAGGAATTATCGGACCAAGGTGCAGCGTGATGGTTTCCACATGTTTAATAACTGAAACGCACAAAAACAATAAAGATTGAACGAAACGTGAAGACAATGAAGTGCTCACAGGCAACTACACATAAACAAGATCCCACAAACACAGGTGGGAAAAATAAATACTTAAATATGATCCCCAATTAGAGGCAATGATTACCAGCTGCCTCTAATTGGGAATCATACAAAACACCAACATAGAAAAAGAAACTAGAACACAACATAGACATAGGTATACTAGATCACCCCCTTGTCACGCCCTGACCTACTACACCCTAGAGAAACAATGGCTCTCTATGGTCAGCGTGTGACAATTTGGTTAGTTAACAATTCAAAATCACTCCAGTTAAGATTGATAATATAATAGTATTTTCATAAGAATCTTTTTCTAAGAATCTTTTTCTAAGAATCAAGCGTCTGTGTGTCCTTGAAATCTAAAACCCACAGTATCATCTTGACTGACTTCCTGTCTCCCATTATCTGACACCACCTGTCGTAGCCACACACAAGCATGCACATCAAGTGACATAGCACTGTCGTGACATAGCACTGTTGTGACATAGCACTGTTGTGACATACTATAGAAAGGTGAACCTTTACACCAGTCTGAGGTCTTGAGCCATCTGGAGCAGGTTTTCATCAAGGATCTCTCTGTACTTTGCACAGTTCATCTTTCCCTCCATCCTGACTAGTCTCCCAGTCTCTGCCTCTGAAAAACATCCCCACAGCATGATGCTGCCCCCACCATGTTTTACCGTAGGGATGGTGCCAGCTTTCTTCCAGACGTGACGCTTGGCATTCAGGCCAAAGTGGCTTCTGTCTGGTCACTCTACCATAAAGCACTGATTGGTGGAGTGCTGCAGAGATGGTTGTCCTTCTGGAAGGTTCTCCAATCTCCACAGAGGAACTCTGGAGCTCATTTGGATTGACCATTGAGTTCTCAATGGTTCAGATTGACCATTGAGTTCCCTGACCAAGGCCCTTCTCCCCCGATCGCTCAGTTTGGTGGCCAGATCTAGGGAGAGTCTTGGTGGTTTCAAAATTCTTCCACTTAAGAATGATGGAGGCCACTGTGTTCTTGGGGACCTTCAATGCTGCAGACATTTTATGGTACCCTTCCTTAGATCTGTGCCTGGACACAATCCTGTCTCGGAGCTGTACGGATAATTCCTTCAACCTCATGGCTTGGTTTTTGCTCTGACATGCACTGTCAACTGTGGGACCTTTATATAGACAGGTGTGTTCCTTTCCAAATCATGTCCAATCAGTTGAATTTACCACAGGTGGCCTCCAATCAAGTTGTAGAAACATCTCAAGGATGATCAATAAAACAGGATGCACCTGAGCTCAATTTCGAAGGGTCTGAGTACTTATGTAAATAAGTTATTTATTTAAATTTTTTGTAAATACATTTTCAAGAATTTCTAAAAACCTGTTTTCACTTTGTAATTATGGGGTATTATGTGTAGATTGATGAGGGAAAACATGTAATTTAATCAATTTTAGAATAAGGCTGTGACATAAAATTTTTGGGCAAAAGTCAAGGGGTCTGAATAGTTTCCAAATGCACTGTAAATGACCTATTTCCCTTCATCCAGATTAACTTGAGTTAACACTCTACACTTGAACTATGCGGTTTGTGTGTGTGTGTGTGTGTGTGTGTGTGTGTGTGTGTGTGTGTGTGTGTGTGTGCGTCTGTGTGCGTGCGTGCGTGTGCGTGCGTGTGTGTGTGTGTGCGTCTGTGTGTGTGTGTGTGTGTGTGTGTGTGTGCGTCTGTGTGTGCGTCTGTGTGTGTGTGTGTGTGTGTGTGTGTGTGTGCGTCTGTGTGTGCGTCTGTGTGTGTGTGTGTGTGTGTGTATGTCCGTGCGTGCGTGCGTGCGTGTGTGTGTGCGTCTGTGTGCGTGTGCGTGTGTGTGTGTGTATCCCTCTGTCCATCGGTGCGTGTAACATCATCATAAAGGGGCCAGAGAGAGGGGAGGCACGGGGAGGCAGGGGGGGGTGCCTTGAAATGGAGATGACAGGAACTTCCTTCTCCTCCCTCCTTCACAAAGCGGTGGGCCGGGGTGGTGAGGGGGGCAGCGGCGGGGGCAGGATGGTGGGTAGAACAGGGTGAGACAGGGTGAGGGTAGTGCCAGGGTGGGGGGTCTTTGTGTATTGTCGGAGGTGGCGGCGCCCCTCAGGGACTGTGGACAACACACGCCTGGTCCAGCAGGCCACAGCTTTGTCTGGGCTTGGAGGGCGGCCATGAGGGTAGGCTGGTTAGGTTGTCCTGACAACCGTTGACCTAAGACACACACACACAGATATAAAGTACACATTTAGAGTACAAACATGTGCACGTGAACACACACATGCAAACACTCACACACGCAAACACGCACACACACAAACACGCACACACACACATAATCAGTCAAACCAGATGTAGATATATTCTGCAGGATGGGATACACAGTATGTTGAATGATTATACAGTCTTATTCTGCAAGATGGGATACACAGTATGTTGATGATCATCCAGTCTTATTCTGCAGGATGGGATGGGATACACAGTATGTTGATGATCATCCAGTCTTATTCTGCAGGATGGGATACACCAGTATGTTGATGATCATCCAGTCTTATTCTGCAGGGTGGGATACACAGTATGTTGATGATCATCCAGTCTTATTCTGCAGGATGGGATACACAGTATGTTGATGATCATCCAGTCTTATTCTGCAGGATGGGATACACAGTATGTGATGATCATCCAGTCTTTATTCTGCAGGATGGGATACACAGTATGTTGATGATCATCCAGTCTTATTCTGCAGGATGGGATACACAGTATGTTGATGATCATCCAGTCCTTATTCTGCAGGATGGGATACACAGTATGTTGATGATTATACAGTCTTATTCTGCAGGATGGGATACACAGTATGTTGATGATTACACCGTCTTATTCTAGGCAGGATGGGATACACAGTATGTTGATGATTATACAGTCTTATTCTGCAGGATGGGGATACACAGTATGTTGATGATCATCCAGTCTTATTCTGCAGGGTGGGATACACAGTATGTTGATGATCATCCAGTCTTATTCTGCAGGATGGGATACACAGTATGTTGATGATCATCCAGTCTTATTCTGCAGGATGGGATACACAGTATGTTGATGATCATCCAGTCTTATTCTGCAGGATGGGATACACAGTATGTTGATGATTATACAGTCTTATTCTGCAGGATGGGATACACAGTATGTTGATGATCATCCAGTCTTATTCTGCAGGATGGGATACACAGTATGTTGATGATTACACACCGTCTTATTCTGCAGGATGGATACACAGTATGTTGATGATCATCCAGTCTTATTCTGCAGGATGGGATACACAGTATGTTGATGATTATACAGTCTTATTCTGCAGGATGGGATACACAGTATGTTGATGATTATACAGTCTTATTCTGCAGGATGGGATACACAGTATGTTGATGATCATCCAGTCTTATTCTGCAGGATGGGATACACAGTATGTTGATGATCATCCAGTCTTATTCTGCAGGATGGGATACACAGTATGTTGATGATCATCCAGTCTTATTCTGCAGGGTGGGATACACAGTATGTTGATGATCATCCAGTCTTATTCTGCAGGATGGGATACACAGTATGTTGATGATCATCCAGTCTTATTCTGCAGGTGGGATACACAGTATGTTGATGATCATCCAGTCTTATTCTGCAGGATGGGATACACAGTATGTTGATGATCATCCAGTCTTATTCTGCAGGATGGGATACACAGTATGTTGATGATCATCCAGTCTTATTCTGCAGGGTGTGGCCTCTCAAAAGTTGTTCTAGTGTTACTACTGCATCGGGGAACTCCAAATAAAATATCATAAGAAAACAACTTTGTTTTTAACATGTGCATGCCTGTCCCTCTCTGTCCCATTTCTTCAGTAGGACTGTAGTCTGTTTAATTGTGTATGTGTGTGTGGTGTGCGTGTGTGTGCGTGTGTGTGTGGTGTGTGTGTGTGTGTGTGTGTGTGTGTGTGTGTGTGTGTGTGGTGTGTGTGTGTGTGTGTGTTGTGTGTGTGTGTGTGTGTGTGTGTGTGTGTGTGTGTGGTGTGTGTGTGTGCATGTGTGTGAGTGAGTGAGTGTGTGTGTGTCTCCACCATATTCACATGAAGCAGCTATCACTAAGGCATGCTGTCTCCTCTGTTCACCTGAAGCAGCTATCACTAAGGCATGCTGTCTCCTCTGTTCACCTGAAGCAGCTATCACTAAGGCATGCTGTCCTCCTCTGTTCACCTGAAGCAGCTATCACTAAGGCATGCTGTCTCCTCCATTCACCTGAAGAAGCTATCACTAAGGCATGCTGTCTCCTCTGTTCACCTGAAGCAGCTATCACTAAGGCATGCTGTCTTCTCTGTTCACCTGAAGCAGCTATCACTAAGGTATGCTGTCTTCTCTGTTCACCTGAAGCAGCTATCACTAAGGCATGCTGTCTTCTCTGTTCACCTGAAGCAGCTATCACTAAGGTCACAACTTGCAGGCTTGTTTTCGAGTTGCTGTGCGTTTTGTTGCTAACCTGTTTTGCTACCCTGACAACTTTACGGTTTTCACTTTTTAATTACCGTTCATATTTTATTTATTTTTTCCTCAACTTTTTTCACTCCGGACGCTTTATCTGGACACGATTCTGTAGGACCTCCAACAGCCGAAGCTAAGTAGTAAATTAACATGATGCCTTCTAATTGCAGCCGCTGTACTCGCCTTACGCGAGGATAGCTGTGCTGCAAGCCCAGCTTCAATCGTTAGGCAAGGGTAATTCAGTGTAGGAAAGGATGAAACAGCGTCTGTGGCACAGTAAGTACAGATCGTAGTGTAAATCCCCCTGGCACAGTCCCCGCAGCCGGACAACTTTCCTCACGGTTTCTGGAAGGAAATGCTGTAGGAACGCTCAACCGGTGTCGCTTCATTCAGCCGACAGAAACTTTCAACGGTTTTTTCCCCATTAAGGAGCGGGTCGGAGTCAGAGGGCCGATTCTTCTCTGGTCTCTACTCCTCCCCGTTACGGGGTCTGGAGACGCCGGAAGCTTCCCACCATTAGGCTCTGACAAATTGGAAAACTCTAGCTCATTGGCGACTCCATTTACCCGCAGTATTAGATCTTAAGCGAATCATCCCGCGATCCATACACTGTTTACCCGTGGGCAGGGCTACCGACGTTAAGGCTAATCTGAAGATGGTGCTGGCTAAAGCTAAAACTGCGAGTTGTAGAGAGTATAGAGATATTTGTTATCCACGTCGGCAACCAACGATGTTAGGATGAAACAGTCAGAAATCACAAGCGCAACATAGCTTCTGCGAACATATCAGCTAGAAAGATGTGCGGCATCGAGTAATTGTCTCTGGCCCCCTCCAGTTAGGGGGAGTGATGAGCTCTACAGCAAGAGGTCTCAACCAACTCAATCGCTGGTTGAAACTGTTTTTCTGCCCCTCCAAAGTTAGAATTTGTAGATAATTGGCCCTCTTTCTGGGACTCACCCACAAACCAGGACCAAGCCTGACCTGCTGAGGAGTGACGGACTCCATCCTAGCTGGAGGGGTGCTCTCATCTATCTACCAACATAGACAGGGCTCTAACTCCTCTAGCTCCACAATTGAAATAGGGTGCAGGCCAGGCAGCAGGCTGTAGCCAGCCTGCCCATGCATAGTGGGAGTCTGCCCATTAGCACAGTCAGTGTAGTCAGCTCAGCTATCACCATTGCGACCGTGTCTGTGCCTGACCTAGGTTGGGCAAACTAAACATGGCGGTGTTCGCCTTAGCAATCTCACTAGGATAAAGACCACCTCCATTCCTTGTCATTACTGAAAGAGATCATGATACCGTCACATCTCAAAATAGGGCTACTTACTGTAGATCCCTTACTTCAAAGGCCAATATAGTCAATGAACTAATCACGATGAATCTATGAATCTTGTAGGTGAGGGCCTGACTGAAACATGGCGTTAAGCCTGATGGAATTTACTGTTTTAAATGCCCCCCCCTCGCCTCCACCTCCTGTCTACACTAGTGACCAGATCCTCCCGTGAATCCCCCGCAAAGGCGGAGAGGTACGTTGCTAACATTTACGATAGCAAATTTCAATTTACAAAAAAAAAATGACATTTTCGTCTTTTGAGCTTCTAGTCATGAAATCTATGCAGCCTACTCAATCACTTTTTATAGCTACTGTTTACAGGCCTCCTGGGCCATATACAGCGTTTCTCACTGAGTTCCCTGAATTCCTATCGGACCTTGTAGTCATAGCAGATAATATTCTAATCTTTGGTGACTTTAATATTCACATGGAAAAGTCCACAGACCCACTCCAAAAGGCTTTCGGAGCCATCATCGACTCAGTGGGTTTTGTCCAACATGTCTCTGGACCCACTCACTGTCACAGTCATACGCTGGACCTAGTTTTGTCCCATGGAATAAATGTGGTGGATCTTAATGTTTTTCCTCATAATCCTGGACTATCGGACCACCATTTTATTACGTTTGCAATTGCAACAAATAATCTGCTTAGACCCCAACCAAGGAACATCAAAAGTCGTGCTATAAATTCACAGACAACACAAAGATTCCTTGATGCCCTTCCCAGACTCCCTCTGCCTACCCAAGGACGCCAGAGGACAAAAATCAGTTAACCACCTAACTGAGATCTCAATCTAACCTTGCGCAATACCCTAGATGCAAGTTGCACCCCTAAAAACAAAAAAAATGTCTCATAAGAAACTAGCTCCCTGGTACACAGAAAATACCCGAGCTCTGAAGCAAGCTTCCAGAAAATTGGAACGGAAATGGCGCCACACACCAAACTGGAAGTCTTCCGACTAGCTTGGAAGGACGGTACCGTGCAGTACCGTAGAGCCCTTACTGCTGCTCGATCATCGCTATTTTCTAACTTAATTGAGGAAAATAAGAACAATCCGAAATTCCTTTTTAATACTGTCGCAAAGCTAACTAAAAAGCAGCATTCCCCAAGAGAGGATGACTTTCACTTTAGCAGTGATAAATTCATGAACTTCTTTGAGGAAAAGATTATGATTATTAGAAAGCAAATTACGGACTCCTCTTTAAACCTGCGTATTCCTCCAAACCTCAGTTGTCCTGAGTCTGCACAACTCTGCCAGGACCTAGGATCAAGAGAGACGCTCAAGTGTTTAGTACTATATCTCTTGACACAATGATGAAAATAATCATGGCCTCTAAACCTTCAAGCTGCATACTGGACCCTATTCCAACTAAACTACTGAAAGAGCTGCTTCCTGTGCTTGGCCCTCCTATGTTGAACATAATAAACGGCTCTCTATCCACTGGATGTGTACCAAACTCACTAAAAGTGGCAGTAATAAGCCTCTCTTGAAAAAGCCAAACCTTGACCCAGAAAAATATAAAAAACTATCGGCCTATATCGAATCTTCCATTCCTCTCAAAAATTTAGAGAAGGCTGTTGCGCAGCAACTCACTGCCTTCCTGAAGACAAACAATGTATACGAAATGCTTCAGTCTGGTTTTAGACCCCATCATAGCACTGAGACGGCACTTGTGAAGGTGGTAAATGACATTTTAATGGCATCGGACCGAGGCTCTGCATCTGTCCTCGTGCTCCTAGACCTTAGTGCTGCTTTTGATACCATCGATCACCACATTCTTTTGGAGAGATTGGAAACCCAAATTGGTCTACACGGACATGTTCTGGCCTGGTTTAGATCTTATCTGTCGGAAAGATATCAGTTTGTCTCTGTGAATGGTTTGTCCTCTGACAAATCAACTGTAAATTTCGGTGTTCCTCAAGGTTCCGTTTTAGGACCACTATTGTTTTCACTATATATTTTACCTCTTGGGGATGTTATTCGAAAACATAATGTAAACTTTCACTGCTATGCGGATGACACACAGCTGTACATTTCAATGAAACATGGTGAAGCCCCAAAATTGCCCTCGCTAGAAGCATGTGTTTCAGACATAAGGAAGTGGATGGCTGCAAACTTTCTACTATTAAACTCGGACAAAACAGAGATGCTTGTTCTAGGTCCCAAGAAACAAAGAGATCTTCTGTTGAATCTGACAATTAATCTTAATGGTTGTACAGTCGTCTCAAATAAAACTGTGAAGGACCTCGGCGTTACTCTGGACCCTGATCTCTCTTTTGAAGAACATATCAAGACCATTTCGAGGACAGCTTTTTTCCATCTACGTAACATTGCAAAAATCAGAAACTTTCTGTCCAAAAATGATGCAGAAAAATTAATCCATGCTTTTGTCACTTCTAGGTTAGACTACTGCAATGCTCTATTTTCCGGCTACCCGGATAAAGCACTAAATAAACTTCAGTTAGTGCTAAATACGGCTGCTAGAATCCTGACTAGAACCAAAAAATTTGATCATATTACTCCAGTGCTAGCCTCTCTACACTGGCTTCCTGTCAAAGCAAGGCTGATTTCAAGGTTTACTGCTAACCTACAAAGCATTACATGGGCTTGCTCCTACCTATCTCTCTGATTTGGTCCTGCCGTACATACCTACACGTACGCTACGGTCACAAGACGCAGGCCTCCTAATTGTCCCTAGAATTTCTAAGCAAACAGCTGGAGGCAGGGCTTTCTCCTATAGAGCTCCATTTTTATGGAACGGTCTGCCTACCCATGTCAGAGACGCAAACTCGGTCTCAACCTTTAAGTCTTTACTGAAGACTCATCTCTTCAGTGGGGTCATATGATTGAGTGTAGTCTGGCCCAGGAGTGGGAAGGTGAACGGAAAGCTCTGGAGCAACGAACCGCCCTTGCTGTCTCTGCCTGGCCGGTTCCCCTCTTTCCACTGGGATTCTCTGCCTCTAACCCTATTACAGGGGCTGAGTCACTGGCTTGCTGGGGCTCTCTCATGCCGTCCCTGGAGGGGGTGCGTCACCTGAGTGGGTTGATTCACTGTTGTGGTCATCCTGTCTGGGTTGCGCCCCCCCCCCCTTGGTTGTGCCGTGGCGGAGATCTTTGTGGGCTATACTCAGCCTTGTCTCAGGATGGTAAGTTGGTGGTTGAAGATATCCCTCTAGTGGTGTGGGGGCTGTGCTTTGGCAAAGTGGGTGGGGTTATATCCTTCCTGTTTGGCCCTGTCCGGGGGGTGTCCTCGATGGGGCCACAGTGTCTCCTGACCCCTCCTGTCTCAGCCTCCAGTATTTATGCTGGCAGTAGTTTATGTGTCGGGGGGCTGGGGTCAGTTTGTTATATCTGGAGTACTTCTCCTGTCCTATTCGGTGTCCTGTGTGAATCTAAGTGTGCGTTCTCTAATTCTCTCCTTCTCTCTTTCTTTCTCTCTCTCGGAGGACTGAGCCCTAGGACCATGCCCCAGGACTACCTGACATGATGACTCCTTGCTGTCCCCAGTCCACCTGGCCATGCTGCTGGCTCCAGTTTCAAACTTCCACCTGACTGTGCTGCTGCTCTAGTTTCAACTGTTCTGCCTTATTATTATTCGACCATGCTGGTCATTGTATGAACATTTGAACATCTTGGCCATGTTCTGTTATAATCCTCCACCCCGGCACAGCCAGAAGAGGACTGGCCCCCCCACATAGCCTGGTTCCTCC